>NC_133475.1:1441044-1563734 GCF_025370935.1 Choristoneura fumiferana | reverse complement strand
TTTGATAAATGTAATTAACACAATAACACTTGAATTGAAAAAATCTTGAACGATGGCATTTCAGTCAGTGGAAAACTAGTTGCTATCACGAGATAAAACGACGACTCATTGACACCGAAAATTTAGGTAACCAAGTTAGGCACTGCCTATCAAATTCCTACAAAAATAAATTAAAGAAAATAAAGATTCGACAAAAACACAATGAAAACTAGTAAAATTAATAAGGAGTACTCACTTTGTGTAAATTTAACTAATACTTCAGTCGTAGACTTATCTAGAGAACAGCTTAGCAAAGCGTGCGCGATTGACGGTCACTTCTCGTGAAATAATAAAATGGCGTCGCTGACGCTCAATAAATTTATATGCGTGCGCCTCTCCACTCGACGTCACTAGGATATTCTGGAATATTCTGTCATTTCGACCAATAGAATGCGTTCCCTCCTGACGCGCTGCTGTTCTATTGGTTAAAAAATTTCGGCAACTGACGTTTTGCCGCATGCCGGTGTAATGAATAGTGTTGCGCGTTAAGCGTCACAATGATAATTTATCGATAATAAAACTAAAGAGTAACATTTTGAGAAATCTAGTTTATAAAAAAGAAAGTAATATATAAGAAAGTACTAAAAAAGTAGCATATGTCAATCGGGAATAGTTTAACTTTGTATTGGCGATAGAATTTTTAAAATCGAATCGGTAGTTTCAGCAAGTAGAAGAAGCAACTGTTTGTTTCTTTGTTTGTAGGAGGTAATCTGAAACTACTCTACTACTCTGAAACTACTAACTCGATTTTAAAAATTAAAATGGTTCTTAAAGTATTTTTTCGGTCCATTTACATGATGTCTTAGAGGATGAAAAATAAAAGAATCACCGGACCTGGCAACATTCAGAATCATAATTTACAAGCTTTTTACTGAGCTGAGTTGAAAAACTATTCACAGAATGCGGTCCTCATATTATGCATACCTACTCAACTCCCTCCAACTCTCGCTCTAAAAGGCTTTAAAACTTACACATGCATGTTTATAACAGATACTTTCGTACTTTCCTTTTTTTGTACTTTTTTTTCGTACTTTGACACGAGTAAATGATTTCTTTCTTTCTTTCTTTTCTTTTATATGCATACCTTTTTCATCAATGTCACGAATGGCGACGAAAAACGTTTAACTAGTGTAGGAAGTAACCCGCTGCTGCATTAAATTCATTTTTTAAACGGTCGAAATATTCACTCGCCGCTTTCGCGCTCTCGTTCATTTCTGTTAGCCAGTTTAGTTCCAATAATTTCCGCGCGCCGCGCGCAGACATCTGTCTCAGTCTTTCACGCGGGAAGTCAATCAGTCGCTCTCGCTCGTACGCAATTGGTTCGTTCCAGCGCGCGCGCTACAACACGCCGCCAGTCCGCTTGCCGCTCCCGTTGCGTGCTGTAAGGAATTGTACCACATACTCGTATCGTAAGACGTTATTTTGTGCTTTGTTACTAAAGACCTACCGAGTGTATTACTTGTGTAAATTATAGTTCTTTCAAGTGATTTAACGTTTTATTTATTGCATCTCGCATCCACTCCACTACACTAGTTAAATATAGTACAAGGCAATTTGTATTTTCAAAGAAGAACGATGCTTTATTTATATGCATTGCTATCAGGACAAAGTAAAAGGGTTTTCTACTATAACACTAAGCTGCCATGGTATTTTTATTTTACCATAGCATAGTCCTTTTGAAGTAATAAATCGATAATACATTTGTCGTATGAGCACATCACTATTCAAATGTTCTCGAGTCGAGAATCTTGACCTTTTTTTCGTCAATGAACCTTCCGGATCGCTCACCCCTCCACTTCTGGAAAGCTCAGTGTTGCTATTGCCATTATTTCAACGTTACCCAAAAATGATGTAAAAATTCAAACTACTTTAAAGAGATCCTGATTTTTCGCCGAAAATATTTTTCCTAAAACTGTATAATATTATTCAGGATATAGAATGTATTTAAATTTCAGGATTATCCTGCAGAACCGTACCGGTAATGACTTGGGTTCATTAGTAAAATAATGAGTAAGTATTTTGATAGTACTTAATAAAATCACAGGGGCTTACAAATAAAGTTCTCATTTTTTCAAATCGATTGAAGCGATGGTATTATAATATTAGTAACATCGTTTCCTTTGCGTTTATAAGCCATTTTGCTGTTTATACTTAGAAGTCAACCCAAGAGCATCAATTTTGTTATAAAACTGTTGGCTTCAACAATGGGAAATATGAAATATGCATGGAACACAAATTTTCTCTTAACCAATTTAACGTGATACAAAACTGGATAGTAAAATGAATGCCGTAAAAATCATCAATTCTGTCGAAAAATAAGCAAGGTATATAAGAGCGAATAAAGTTTGCATTCCATCTCTTTCTAAAAAAAATGCTTACTTGACTTGTAGTCGTTGCATAATAATGAATGATGGCATAGTTCATTAATGAAAGATGTCTGTCTATAAATAAGTTCATTTTACAAAAATAACTTAAGAAATACAAATAACATGCACCAGTATTTTTTCTACATATTTCATTTATTATTCTGTCTAATTGACAATTCAAATCATTCATGTCTTCAGTGATTTTTAAGATATTCAGAAAATTATTTCACGACTTGTTCGTCAAGTACTTAAGATTTATTTGAACAAATGAAAAAATACTTGCATATTTCTCTATTATAAATTATAATAGATGTCCATTTTTTCGCTCATGCTTAAATACCACGTTCCCAAAATATCATACTTTTCAAAATAATACGTACATTACCTATTCACCACATTTCTAGTTTCAGAATCTCGTTGATTGAATTGAACCACTTACGAAATTGAAGATTAATTGAATTGAAAATTAATTACTCAAGGAAGTGATTTTTTTGGTGAAATATCATATTTTGGACATCTGGTATACTTAATGGGAATGTAATAAATAGGCAATATAGTATTTTCTACGAATAATAATTTCTTTAGGAACATTATTCGTAGAGTATTTTGAAAAATGTGGTAATTTGGGAACGTATTTTATCTAGGCACGAGCGCATTTTTTCGGGACAAATGGTTATGCGCATAGCGCACGTGGCAACACTGGTGTCGAATGCCTCTGTCACCCTCTGTCAACCAGCCGCCATCCATCTCAGGGCTTTAAATACCGTTAAAAAGTGGTAACGTTACCAACTGTCAAACCGATTTAACGTTAAATGATAATTAACGTTAAACGATTTACCGTTACTTATACAACTTTTTACCGGTAAAAAAAATGGTAACGTTATCAGCTATTCATTAAATTAACGTTAATTCAAAAGTATCGTTAAATCATTTTAACGGTATTTATATTACTATTTACCGGTAAGCTTGGGTAACGTTAAATGGCAGATTATCCTCATTTATCGAGCGAGTATGCACGCGCAATACGCGCATTCCTCGTCGTTTTTAGGGTTCCGTACCTCAAAAGGAAAAACGGAACCCTTGTAGGATCACTTTTTGTCCTTCTGTCCGTCTGTCTTTCTGTTAAGACGCTTTTTCTCGGGAACGCGTGGAGGTATCGAGGTGAAATTTATAGGGGTAGATATTTGTATGAGAAATACGAATATCTGTTCTCGAGTCTTGGGTGCATAATAGTACATTACTGCAGAGGCCATGAAGTAAGGGATTGATGGACGAGTTCGGGGTAGACGGCCGAGTCGTAGACGAGGCCGGATAGAACGAGTCCAGCAATCCCTGTTCTGGCCGAGGCTTGTATAGTGCTTTTCTCAAACAATGTGAGGAAATATTTTTCATCCATCCATCCATCCATCCATCCATCGCATCGCATCGCTTCGCATCGCATCGTTTCGCATGGCATCGCTTCGCATCGCTTCGCATCGCTTCGCATCGCTTCGCATCGCTTCGCATCGCTTCGCATCGCTTCGCATCGCTTCGCATCGCTTCGCATCGCTTCGCATCGCTTCGCATCGCATCGCTTCGCATCGCTTCGCATCGCTTCGCATCGCTTCGCATCGCTTCGCATCGCTTCGCATCGCTTCGCATCGCTTCGCATCGCTTCGCATCGCTTCGCATCGCTTGGCATCGCTTGGCATCGCTTGGCATCGCTTGGCATCGCTTGGCATCGCTTGGCATCGCTTGGCATCGCTTCGCATCGCTTGGCATCGCTTCGCATCGCTTGGCATCGATTCGCATCGCTTGGCATCGCTTCGCATCGCTTGGCATCGCTTCGCATCGCTTGGCATCGCTTTGCATCGCTTGGCATCGCTTTGCATCGCTTGGCATCGCTTCGAATCGCTTCGCATCGCTTGGCATCGCTTTGCATCGCTTCGCATCGCTTCGCATCGCATCGCTTCGCATCGCTTGGCATCGATTCGCATCGCTTGGCATCGCTTCGCATCGCTTGGCATCGCTTCGCATCGCTTGGCATCGCTTCGCATCGCTTCGCATCGCTTGGCATCGCTTTGCATCGCTTGGCATCGCTTGGCATCGCTTCGCATCGGTTGGCATCGCTTCGCATCGGTTCGCGTCGCTTGGCGTCGCTTGGCGTCGCTTGGCGTCGCTTGGCGTCGCTTGGCGTCGCTTGGCGTCGCTTCGCATCGCTTCGCATCGCTTCGCATCGCTTCGCATCGCTTCGCATCGCTTCGCATCGCATCGCTTCGCATCGCTTGGCATCGCTTCGCATCGCTTGGCATCGCTTCGCATCGCTTGGCATCGCTTCGCATCGCTTGGCATCGCTTCGCATCGCTTCGCATCGCTTGGCATCGCTTTGCATCGCTTGGCATCGCTTGGCATCGCTTCGCATCGGTTGGCATCGCTTCGCATCGGTTCGCGTCGCTTGGCGTCGCTTGGCGTCGCTTGGCGTCGCTTGGTGTCGCTTGGCGTCGCTTGGCGTCGCTTGGCGTCGCCTGGCATCGCTTGGCATCGCATCGCATCGCATCGCTTCGCATCGCATCGTTTCGCATGGCATCGCTTCGCATCGCATCGCTTCGCATCGCTTCGCATCGCTTGGCATCGCTTCGCATCGCTGGCATCGCTTCGCATCGCTTGGCATCGCTTCGCATCGCTTGGCATCGCTTGGCATCGCTTGGCATCGCTTCGCATCGCTTCGCATCGCTTCGCATCGCTTCGCATCGCTTCGCATCGCTTCGCATCGCTTCGCATCGCTTCGCATCGCTTGGCATCGCTTGGCATCGCTTCGCATCGGTTGGCATCGCTTCGCATCGGTTCGCGTCGCTTCGCATCGGTTCGCGTCGCTTGGCGTCGCTTCGCGTCGCTTGGCGTCGCTTCGCGTCGCTTGGCGTCGCTTCGCGTCGCTTGGCGTCGCTTCGCGTCGCTTGGCGTCGCTTCGCGTCGCTTGGCGTCGCTTGGCGTCGCTTGGCGTCGCTTGGCGTCGCATCGCATCGCTTCGCATCGCTTCGCATCGCTTCGCATCGCTTCGCATCGCTTCGCATCGCTTCGCATCGCTTCGCATCGCTTCGCATCGCTTCGCATCGCTTCGCATCGCTTCGCATCGCTTCGCATCGCTTCGCATCGCTTCGCATCGCTTCGCATCGCATCGCATCGCATCGCAGTATCGCAAATGCATATAGAGTAGTGGTGGTTGGCTGTTCGTAATTTTTCCTTTGTCAGTTTAATGTTAGTAAGTAAAATTATAAAGTTAGAGCAGCGGACAATAATGGATTTTCATACATACTTCATGGCCTAGGCCAAGAAGTTATGTAGGGAGGTGGTAGGGAGCCATAAATGAGAAACTTCATGTCTCCATTTCGTGACATTAACGCATACATTTCCGAGCGAAGCGATGCGAAGCGATGCGAAGCGATGCGATTCGATGCGAAGCGATGCGAAGTGATGCGATTCGATGCGAAGCGATGCGATGCGATGCGAAGCGATGCGAAGCGATGCGAAGCGGTGCGAAGCGATGCGAAGCGGTGCGAAGCGATGCGAATCGGTGCGAAGCGGTGCGAAGCGATGCGAAGCGGTGCGAAGCGATGCGAAGCGGTGCGAAGCGGTGCGAAGCGATGCGAAGCGGTGCGAAGCGATGCGAAGCGGTGCGAAGCGATGCGAATCGGTGCGAAGCGATGCGAAGCGATGCGAAGCGGTGCGAAGCGATGCGAAGCGGTGCGATGCGATGCTATGCGATGCGATGCGATGCGATGCGATGCGATGCGATGCGATGCGAAGCGATGCGAAGCGATGCGAAGCGGTGCGAAGCGATGCGAAGCGGTGCGAAGCGATGCGAAGCGGTGCGAAGCGGTGCGAAGCGATGCGAAGCGGTGCGAAGCGATGCGAAGCGGTGCGAAGCGATGCGAATCGGTGCGAAGCGATGCGAATCGGTGCGAAGCGATGCGAAGCGATGCGAAGCGGTGCGAAGCGATGCGAAGCGGTGCGAAGCGATGCGAAGCGGTGCGATGCGATGCTATGCGATGCGATGCGATGCGATGCGATGCGATGCGATGCGATGCGATGCGATGCGACGGACGGACGGACGGACGGACGGACGGACGGACGGATGGATGGATGGCTGGATGGATGGATGGATGAATGAAATATTTCCTCACATTGTTTGAGAAAAGCACTACACAAACCTCGGCCAGAACAGGGATTGCTGGACTCGTTTTATCCGTCTACCCCGAACTCGTCCATCAATCCCTTACTTCATGGCCTCTGCAGTAATGTACTAATTTAAGTATGTATGTATAATGTTAAATGTTTAAAATTATGTTGAATGTTTGTTTATTCGATGCTTAGTAGGTTAGGTACCCATAGCATAAACTTTGCTTACTTTGGGACTGAAGGGCCCGCTGGGCTACTACGAAACTCGAAAATCGAAGTTCGTATCGTACCGTCCCGCTGACGCTTATATTATTTAATACGAGAGTGAGAGGGACGGTACGATACGAACTTCGAGTTTCGTAGTAGCCCTGCCGGCCACATGTCCACATTGCGGCGTCATCAACGTAAAATGGCGCGGCGGCCGATGGGCCACGGTGCCGCGCGGTGCACGTTACGGCGTCGTGAACGTACAACGGCGCCACAGGGCGGCCACGCCATACAAAATACGCGTCCTTGAATCTACATAGGCACGACGACGTCTGTACACGCGTCAATGTGTGCGTAAGACACACAGGGCTGACTTTCGCAAAACCCTAGTACTATAGGGTATGTAGGTATGGCTTAGATGTGTAAATAAATGTAATCGTTAATCATATATTTTTATTTAAACCTACTTAAAATGTGTCTGTCTATGTATTTAAGCATTATTATTTTAAATTACAATAAATATATGACTACAAACTTGAACGGATTATTCGGTACCTAATTAGTTATTTCATGTATTAATCGCGATACTTTTAGAAAGCACTATTTATTTACAAAAGGAAGTAGGCAGGGTAGGAACCTCAATTTCTCGCGCGCCCATTGACAAGTTGGCGCTTGCTCGCGGACTCACGGCGGATTTCACGGAAAATTATGTGACTTTGTACGAGCGACAAATTATTAGAATATGATTGATTTTCGAGTTTTTAGGAAATAAATACAATTGAATGTTTTATAAATTAAAGTTTATTGTTTTAATCATTTGAAACCTTATTAGTTAAAGATTACTTACTTACACTAAAATATTTCCTTTTAAAGGATTTGTCTCTGAACATTCGATTGTTAAATCGTATGTAATATGTAATTACTAACTTTTGCCCGCGACTTCGTCCGCGTGGAATAGTATCTTTGGGAAGTATTTAATTTATTTAGGATACCTATTCTGCCAATAATAGTAGGTACATAAAAACTTCTACGGTTTACCGAAATAACCTATTTTTATTACATTGCTATAGATATAAACTATTTTTTTTTGTTCTTCCATCCATCCGATGTTCTTTGGTAAAACATACAATATTTTGCGGGTAGCCACATTTTAGCAATACGACGTGTATTCTACCCTGCCAACACAAAAGGACTAATTCTTCATATTGAGCTCTTGACACCTTACGTCCTTTATTGTAAGTTAGGAGGGTAAGGTAAGGATTAAGTATACTTAAGACGGCATTTTTAGTAAGCATAGCTACACATATTTGTAATAAATATACTGATAGTAAATTTGTTTGGAATTCCTTAAGAACTTTCATCCCCATATTTTCAAGTAAATAGGTCGAAATTTGAAAAGCGTCGGAACAAATGTTTTTTAGGGTTCCGTACCTCAAGAGGATAAAAAGGGAACCGTTAAAGGATTACTTTGCTGTCCGTCCGTTTATCTCGTAAACGCGCGGAGTATAGGTATCGAGTTGAAATTAAAACCCTAAACTCAGGTCAATAGTCCCGAAAGCTGTGAAAAAATCAAACCTCAAGTCAAGGCAATCAAAAACTACAGTCATTAAAATGGTTAAGATTGGTTTTTTGGAATCTTTTTGTATTTTTTATTTCAATTCCAAATTTTTACTTTTACGGTCATCCCGTAAAACCTAAATTGAAAATACAAACTGAAATATAGATGCACAGAAAAACCAGAAAAATAAGACCATCACTGGGAATCGAACCCAGGTCCTCGGTATTCCGTACCGCGTGCTATACCGCTACACCACTGATGGTCAACGGTACCGACACGAATTTCCCCTATGCACCTCATATCTCAGCTTGTTTGTTTCTTATTTAGCCACTTAAGCAGTGACGCTAGCGACATCTATGCCGTAGCCCTCATCGAGAAACTTTTTCGGCACTCCATTGCTTCATTTTACGGGATGAGGATGAGGATGATGATGCAGAGCGAAGGCTGCGGAGCGGAGCGGAGGTAGCGGGGCGGAGGTTGCGGGGCGGAGCGGAGGTTGCGGAGCGGAGGCTACGGAGCGGAGGCTGTGGAGCGGAGCGGAGGTTGCGGAGCGGAGGCTGCGGAGTGGAGGTTGCGGATCGGAGGCTGCGGAAAGGAGGCGGCGGGGCGGAGGCTGCGGAGTGGAGCGTTGGCAGTGGAGTGGAGCGGAGACAACGTAGCGGAGGTAGTGGGGTGGAGCGGAGGCAGTGGAGTAAAGTGGAGGCAGCAGAGCAGAGCGGAGTGGAAGCAACGGAGCGGAGCGGAGGCAACGGAGCGGAGCGGAGGCAGCAGAGTGGAGCAGAAGCAGCGGAGCGGAGATAGTAGAGTGGAGCGGAGGCAGCGGAGTGGAGGTAGTGGAGCGGAACGGAGGCAGTGGAGTAAAGCGGAGACAACGGATGGTTGTTATTTAATTGTTATTTATTTCAAAACTCTATTGTAATGAATGAGTTTCTTTGAACATATCGTAAAGCCTCACTGTACTTACCTCATTAAAATAACACGTTTAACACCACCAACTCATACATGGCTCAATACAGTTTGGTTAAGTAAAAAGTTTGGCTACATTGACTTATATTTGACCGATAAAAACCGGCCAAGAGCGTATCGGACACGCCCAAGAAAGGCTTCCGGAGCCATTACGAAAAAATCAAGTACTTAATATTTTTCTAAGGATTTCGTATTGTGTACGGATCCGGTATATTTGTACACGATGGATGTCTCGAACAATTTGAACGCTTTGACTGAGTCACTGGTAATGACTATTTTGTATGTTTCCAAGTATTTGGTGATCGTGACTCCTACGTACTAAATGACGCTGACTGTACCTCCCATAGACGTAAAGTGGGGGTGATTTTTTTTCTCACCCAATCTTGTAGTGTGGGGTATCTTTGAATAGGTCTCTTAAAACCATTAGGTGGTTGCTAAAACGATTTTTCGATTCAGTGATTAGTTTGCGAAATATTCAACTTTAGTGCAAATTTTCGTTAAAATCGAGCGTCCCCCCCCACCCTCTAAAATCTAAACCGGTGAAAAAATTCAGGATGGTAGTAAGTACATCAAACTTACAAGGAAAACTATAACGGCTAAGTTTGCTTGAGAATTATTAGAAGTTTATTAGTAAATACCAGCCTAAGGTATAAAATATACCTAAACTTGGAATATTCCGTACAAAATATGAAATCCTAACAAAAATATTAAGTACTTCATTTTTTTCGTAAAGGCTACGGAACCCTATTTCGGGCGTGTCCGACACGCTCTTGGCCGGTATTTTTTTTCACAACAATATAGCGACTTGCGCGCGTCATAGCTCCGATATACAACCAGACAACCACTGAGAGCAGGCAGACCGATTCGTTTCACATGAGGAGACGCCATACTTTGAATATGTACTAAACTGACCATTTCTGTTATCGTTTTTTTTTTTCGCAACAATGAAGCCTTTTTCATGCGCTATATCTCAAAGTCGCAAGTTGTAACCATTGATAGCAGGCAGACCACTCTACATACAACACATAAAAATTAATCTAACCGTTTCCATGATCGTTTTAAAAAATCCTGTCACCTCTCAGTCTCATAGTAGTCATACTTGTTAAGGCCATTTTTTGGCCGGATGCTGCACTTCGTGAAGAAAGCAAGCCGCTTTGCACAGTGATAGTACAGACTAAACTGAGTGATTTGACTCGCAGCAGCGGAAGTTTCACCCCTTAGGAACAGAGATGGCGCCACTTCTTTAAAAAATATTTCAAAAAATTCTACAAGCTAAAGTCATAAACCGATTTCAATGTTTAATATCTCAAATGAGAGCCTATTATATACGTTACTTATAAAAAAATACAAAAAAAATATTTACAAAAAACTTTTGTCAAAAAACGCCATCTTAAGTTTTTTTTTCTTACCTGATTTGTAGTTTTTACTTGATTGCTTAAAAAAACTGTATGCAACATGAATGGTTTAATGCATGTACATATTACTGAGTACATAACGAGTATTTAAAAAAAAATCCGACACCGATACCTATCATATTTAACGAAATATGACAGTTTAAATGTGAGCACAAATTTCTTTAAAAAATATTTCAAAAAATTCTACAAGCTAAACTAATAAACCGATTTAAATGTTTAATATCCCAAATTAAAGCTCATAAAATTCATTATTTAGAAAAAAATATTAAAAAAATATTTACTGAAAACTTTTGGCAAAAAACGCCATCTTAAGTTTTTATTTCTTACCTGATTGGTAGTTTTTACTTGATTGCTTAAAAACATTGTATGTTGTATGCAACATGAATGGTTTAATGCATACTTATATATTTTCTGAGTAAATAACAAGTATTATAAAAAAACCGACACCGATACCCTTCATACTTCACGAAATATTTAAGTTTAATTGTGCACGCTTTTCTTACAAATAAATTTCAACGAAATCTTTAAGTGAAACTAGTACTCTGATTATAATGTTTAATGTTAAATGAAAAGAAGAACGAAATTACCTAATTTATTAAAAAAAAGTTTTTTCCTGGTGTTACGAAAAAATATAATTACTTTAAAATTAGTAATTATTAAGACAATAAATAAAAACTATACCGTTTCCGGCATAGTTGGTTCTTAGATGTAATATATATTGCTTAGTAGTTAGCGAATTTATTTAAAAATTAGCTTTTTATGTGATAGGTAGGGCTACAGCTTATAGATATGTCACATTTGAAATAAAAGACTATGAACATCAATGTTCATCAAATATTTAAATTAAAACCTATAAGTCCTCTTCGGGTTCATCGGCAGATGTAGAACTGAAAAGGAAAAGTCGTTTTGAAGCACTTGTGCTATTCCAATACTACAAAATCACAGATCTTGTAGACACGGACTGTGTTGCTGTAATTACTGTTGAATTATTTTTGTGCCTAGTTGATTACCATTAAATCTAAAATTTGTGCCTACCTGTGGAAATCAGTGGTCAGCATACAAAATAACCCTGCATTGAATATTATATTAACTTACTTTTGATTTGTACAGCCACCTTTGCAGGATTTACACTGGGCAGTGCATGGTAAGCTGACCCGACGACACCCACAACGCATGGTATCGCAGCCAGATTTGCAGCCACAATACTTAATGGTCCAAGAGGCTTACTTTCCTTTTCCAACTCTCTTTTGCCTTAGTCCATCCCCAAGAAGATGGACATGGTACGGAAACTTCTGGTTTCAGAGCGTTTCTCCATATTTGGCCCGCTTGGTAAGCTGCACGCAGTGTATGTTTATAGAGAGCATGTCCATACCATGTCCATCTTCTTGGGGATGGACTAAGGCAAAAGAGAAGGACTCCAGAATTGTCGGCAGTTATAGCGATTTGGTCGCAATTAAGCCTCTTGGACCATTGTGGCTGCAAATCTGGCTGCGATCCATGCGTTGTGGGTGTCGTCGGGTCAGCTTACCATGCACTGCCCATTGTAAATCCTGCAAAGGTGGCTGTACAAATCAAAAATAAGTTAATATAATATTCAATGCAGGGTTATTTTGTATGCTGACCACTGATTTCCACAGGTAGGCACAAAATTTTAGATTTAATGGTAATCAACTAGGCACAAAAATAATTCAACAGTAATTACAGCAACACAGTCCGTGTCTAAAAGATCTGTGATTTGTAGTATTGGAATAGCACAAGTGCTTCAAAACGACTTTTCCTTTTCAGTTCTACATCTGCCGATGAACCCGAAGAGGACTTATAGGTTTTAATTTAAATATTTGATGAACATTGATGTTCATAGTCTTTTATTTCAAATGTGACATATCTATAAGCTGTAGCCCTACCTATCACATAAAAAGCTAATTTTTAAATAAATTCGCCACTACTACTAAGCAATATATATTACATCTAAGAACCAACTATGCCGGAAACGGTATAGTTTTTATTTATTGTCTTAATAATTACTAATTTTAAAGTAATTATATTTTTTCGTAACACCAGGAAAAAACTTTTTTTTAATAAATTAGGTAATTTCGTTCTTCTTTTCATTTAACATTAAACATTATAATCAGAGTACTAGTTTCACTTAAATTGAAATTTATTTGTATGAAAAGCGTGCACAATTAAACTTAAATATTTCGTGAAGTATGAAGGGTATCGGTGTCGGTTTTTTTTATAATACTTGTTATTTACTCAGAAATATATATAAGTATGCATTAAACCATTCATGTTGCATACAACATACAATGTTTTTAAGCAATCAAGTAAAAACTACCAATCAGGTAAGAAATAAAAACTTAAGAAGGCGTTTTTTGCCAAAAGTTTTCAGTAAATATTTTTTTAATATTTTTTTCTACATAATGAATTTTATGTGCTTTAATTTGGGATATTAAACATTTAAATCGGTTTATTAGTTTAGCTTGTAGAATTTATTGAATTTTTTTAAAGAAATTTGTGCTCACATTTAAACTTTCATATTTCGTGAAATGTGATAGGTATCGGTGTCAAATTTTTTTTTAAATACTTATTATGTACTCAGTAATATGTATATGCATTAAACTATTCATGTTGCATACAGTTTTTTTAAGCAATCAAATAAAAACTACCAATCAGGTAAGAAAAAAAAACTTGAGATGGTGTTTTTTGCCAAAAGTTTTCCGTAAATATTTTTTTTATATTTTTTTGTAAATTATGAATGTTATGAGCTTTAATTTGAGATATTAAACATTGAAATCGGTCTATTACTTTAGCTTGTAGAATTTTTTGAAATATTTTTTAAAGAAATTTGTGCTCACATTTAAACTGTCATATTTCGTTAAATATGATAGGTATCGGTGTCGGATTTTTTTTTAAATACTCGTTATGTACTCAGTAATATGTACATGCATTAAACCATTCATGTTGCATACAGTTTTTTTAGGCAATCAAGTAAAAACTACAAATCAGGTAAGAAAAAAAAACTTAAGATGGCGTTTTTTGACAAAAGTTTTATGTAAATATTTTTTTTGTATTTTTTTATAAGTAACGTATGTAATAGGCTCTCATTTGCGATATTAAACATTGAAATCGGTTTATTACTTTAGCTTGTAGAATTTTTTGAAATATTTTTTAAAGAAGTGGCGCCATCTCTGTTCCTAAGGGGTGAAACTTCCGCTGCTGCGAGTCAAATCACTCAATTTAGTCTGTACTATCACTGTGCAAAGCGGCTTGCTTTCTTCACGAAGTGCAGCATTTTGTCTCTAACAAGTATGACTATAGGTCTTTTAAAACCATTAGGGGCTTGCTGAAATGATTTTTCGATTCAGTGATTCGTTTGCAAAATATTCAACTTTAAAGTGCAAATTTTCATTAAAATCGAGCGTCCCCCCTCTAAAATGTAAACCGGTGGGTGAAAAAATCAGAATAGTAGTAGGTATATCGAACTTACGAGAAAAACTATAACGGTTAAGTTTTCTTGAGAATTATTCCGTTTCCAAGAACGTTTTAAAAAATCATGCCACCTCCTTAGACTATATCCAACGACACCCCACACTACAAGGTTGGATGAGAAAAAAAAACATTCCCACTTTACATATGGTACTCAAAAGAAAAATATTTTTAATTTTTTATAGTACCATTTTGTCGGCATAATTTACATATATATTAATTTATTGAATCAGGGGTTACTTTGCGGAGGTCCATATCAATGAACTAAAATAATTTCCAAGCAAGCAAGCAGAGAAATTATTTTAGTTCATTTACATATATATTACTGCAAAATTAAGTACGGATTTCTAGCATTGATAGTCCCTGAGCAAAGCTGCGGATGGACAGACAGACAGAGCGAAACTATAAGGGTTCCGTAACTATAAGGGAACCCTAAAAACCAAGTAGATGACTTACATGCTGAATTGTATATAGCGAACAATGAAATTTCTAAACTTTCATTAAGAAATAAGGAACGTTTATTGTTCAAAACCGTGTACAAATTATGTTAACATTTATGCATGAGAAGTTTCAACAGTTTGCCCATTTCGGACGTACAATTTATTACTTAAATATAATTATAATTTATTATTTTTACATGAATTCTAATATTTTTTCAAAAAGTATTCATTTAGATCATAAAAGCACTCGCACACTAAAAATTGTTTAAGTTTATTTTTGAATTGTGCACCATCTAATGATTTTAAATATTCAGGTAAGTGATTATAAACTTTTATTCCATTTACATAAGTGCTCTTTTTGAGTATATAGCTAGAGGGTCGGACAGTGCATATGTCATACTTATATTGAGATCGTATATTTGTCTTTGAATCACTTTTTTTGGGAAAATGATCTTTATTTTCTTTAACAAATTATGTTTAACTTCATGTTGTCAATGTATTAATGTTGAAAAAAAGCCAGACAAAATGAATATAGTATCCTTTCTCAATAATAATTTATTAACAGCAATTATAAAATGAAATTAATAGAAAAACAAAGTTAAATTAAGTTATTAATAATTACGTTCAACATTAAAATAAAAAAATAGACTATTCAAGTCCACAGCTTTCTCCACTCCGCGGAAGCTAGACTGTCTCTTTTGTTCTCGAGAGTTTGATTAAGGTGCGAAAAAGACATATACGAACATGGGGCGAGCATATTTTGTTTTAGCAATTGAAATGTAAATTTTTAGCAAAATGCTAAAAAAACATCAAGATAGTTATGCAATTTCGTAAATTTAAAGGAAACTTGAAATACGACACTCCATCCTTTTTCAGAGTGGATCTGCTGTCATTTGCAGTTTCGCCGAAAACTTTGTCATTGCGTGGCGTTGTAATGTAATCAACGCGCGGTCGAAACACAACTGTGCAGGGCTACTACGAAACTCGAAAATCGAAGTTCAAATCATACCGTCCCTCTCGCTCGCTCTCGTATTAAATAGTATAAGTGTCAGAGGGACCCCACGACACGAACTTCGAGTTTCGGGTTTCGTAGTAGCCCTGCAGGAATGAAACAATAGTCGTCTACCTCACCTACATACTATGGGTTCCATCCTGCTGGGTCGTGCTGAGTCACCGACTTCGAGCTACTAGGTACAGTCACCAGCACCAATATCCGACACAACAAATCTGCATAAATATCTGATACGACTCTATTTCTAGGGCCGGAAGGACGTGTCAGATATTTTTGCACACTCCGCTGTAGCAGATATTAATGCTGGTGACTGTACCTAAAAAAATATTTTCAAGGGATTTGTAGTCAGTTCCATTTTCCGTTATTTTTTTATTTTTTCTTTTTTGTTATAATTTTTCTTTATTTCTCACATTTTAGTGATTCGTAGCCAAAGAACATCTCACAACGATTCCATTAAGCCCAAACACGGCTTAGGTACGTTGTTTTATAACAGAGTTCCGTTGCCTACCTTGCAGCTTCAGCATCAGATCAGTTAACTTAAAGCTCCTTCTTAGTCGCTTATCTAGGTATATTCATCATGATCGTTTATAGACGAGCGAGCATTACTTAGCTTTGATGAGTTCCATTGGTCATCACGGTCTTCTTCATCAGGTATAAGTTACCAAATGATACTTTCTGAATGTAAATGCTTATTTTAATGCTAAAAATGCCAAAATCGCCATAGGTGTGCCTTTAAAATTTGAGGTTTGCCCTCGATTTCCCTAAAATCCCATCATCAGATCTTGACTTGGTGACAATGGGACTACCTCAAAAGACTATCCTTTCGAATAAAAAAAGAATTTTGAAAATCGATCCACAATTGACTGAGTAATCGGCGAACATACATAATAAAAATACTAACATTGGAACATAGAACCTCCTCCTTTTTTGAAGTCGGTTAAAAAGTCGCCAGATAAGTCGCTAAACCATTTTTGTCGTCAAAACCTTTTTTGATCGCTAACACTTAAGCAAAAATCGCTAGTTCTAGCGACAGTCGCTAAATTGGCAACACTCGGTAGCATAGCAAATATTACCGAAATGTTACTTCGGTATCGTTATAATAATGTGAATTGGGTAACGTTAACTAGCCCTACAATGTAAAGTAAATTTACCGGTAAAAATAACGTTAATCAGGTAACGGTACTATATGTTAAGTTACCATTTAACGTTATATTTTTTTACCGGTACTAGGTATATGTATGATTTTTACCGTTATTTAACGTTACTTATAGTGTGAATTTGGTAACGTTAACAAGCCCTGATCCATCTTCACTAATAGTTTCCCGTCGTTATCCCTAGATGTCACTATTTTGACCAAAAAAAAAATGTAGGACAAAATATCTCTGTGGAGCATGATGATGTAAATGTGCTGATCAATGCTGATGGATGACTCATCCATTCATGCAAAGCATTCATGTTACGGATTTCATCAGAATAATTTTATTATTTTTACATCTAACTATATTTCTATAGAAGCGTCAGGCTTGATTGATTAAAAATGTTTTATTTTTAAACAGTGCTATTTTCATCGTTGTTGCTAAGTGCTAACTTAGGTTAACCAAACCCATCGATCTATCACTGGTTGTACTCAAGAATGCGATGTATATAATTAAATCAATAAAAAAACGAAATATTTTATGATTTATGATTACGGCATGGACTTGAAACAAACAAGTGAATAATCTGTTGGTAGGTGACCGATAACTGAATTAGTTTTTTTTTTGTCAAAGTTCAAGCAAAGTGTAATTATAAAATAAAACACGTAACTGAAACTCAAATATTTTATTAAAAACAGTCCAATATAAATTAATAAATACAAATGCTTATAGCTAAGTAGATTCTACACCTGATAGCTTCAAGTTTCCACAAGAACAGCTAGCACAATGCAATAATACACGTCTCTGTCTCTTTCTAACAGGGTCGGTAACACGCATGCGAGTCCCCTAGAGTTGCAAGCATCCATAGGTTAATAACCGCTTACCATGAGGCGGGCCGTACGCTTGTTTTCTACTGGCGTAATATATTATTATTATGCCTTTCTTTCTGGTTTTTTCATCTAGGGTTTTTTTGAGTTAGAAAGGTAGTTTTTTAGCCACAGCCACAACCAAGTATAAATGTACATAATTATTGTAATGTGCAAATAATTTTATTGCGCAATTGCCTCAAATAAAAACCAGATTATGATCCACTTGTGATGAGTCTACTTTTAATACTGACTTAATTGCAACACTAAGTTTTATATTTCATATAGTCTAGACTGTAATACAAATAAAGTATACTTACAGCCCCATCGACAGGGTGTTTATGAGCATCGCGAGATATTTTTATCACGAATTCTTATTAGACAGTGCGAGGAATATTGTGCGTGACCCGGTACAATGCCATTTACATATATAAATAACATAAATTCATAGTAACTAATTAGAACACACAATATAACGAAATTCGCACGACATTTCTCGCACCTTAAAAAGGAAGCTTTAGTAGAAACAGATTGAAGGTTTTTCCTTAATTGTACAGATTTCCATTTCTACAGATTCTCATTTCTACATATTCCCGTGTCTACAGATTCCCATTGCTACATATTCTCAATTTTACAAAAAATAAATGGTTCTGGCGCTTAGCCGACCGCTGCCACGCTCGTTCAGCTCGCTTGGCTCTACCGTCGGAGACCTTCAGAGTTAGGGAAATGTCGCGTTGGAAATCTGTTGAATTAGGCGCAAGCAAAAGTGACGTGACACAGAAGAGACGTGGGACGGTGCTACTGACGTCGTCCGTCTTCGCCTGTCTCTTCTGTCTGCTTTGCATCGCGACGTTTCTATACATTTAGTATGAGAACTGATTTAAGAGGCGCCGCGACTGCGACGCGCCTGGTCCCACGTCACTTCTTTATGGCTTGCGCCTTAGGAATCTGTTGAGTTGAGAATGTGTAGAAATAAGAATCTGTAAGAAAAATCTGTGGGATTTAGAACTAGCCACAAGGAACCTCGTGTAAAAGTCTACAGCAAATATTAAATACAAATCGTTTGACCGCTTAAACTGTTTACAGTCTTGAGCATAAATAATGCAGGAACATCGCACACACGAAAACAAGGCACACAAACATTCCAAGTCATCACACGAATGTCCTTCGAAACGTATAGAAAGTTCTATAATATAAATTTCATATTATACCTACAACGTCACTTAGCGTATCTATTCTAGGTAGATAATATATGACACCGATGTTGTTCAGAGTTCAGAATAATTTTATCAGTGATAGTGACTTTTAATGGTCATTATTAATAGGTATTTTTGACATTATTTCACAAGTTTTTAGATTAGTCATTCAAATAAGGAATACAGTGTGTGGCCGGACTTATGTTATGCAATGAGACATGATTTATAAAATAAAAACAAAAATGTTGATTCCAAAAGGATCGAAATTAATCGGGTCATTTCCGACTTAGGCCTATACTTCGTTTTTTTTAGCATTAGAAAAAGGGTAAACAATCTTGATGAGTCTTTTTATTGAAAAACGTTTTAAAAAAAAACAGTTAATATTACTTATGATACCAAAAATAATATAAATGATCATATATCCTTGCTAATTGTTACATATTTGCGACTTATTTTTCAATCATGTTTCATTTAATGCTAAAAAAAAACGAAGTATAGGCCGCACCACGGCTAAACCATTGTGGTGGTTGTAAATCATGTAAACTTAAAGCCGCCAGTTTACTTGATTCACAAAGTAACGCGATTAACAAGCGCGGCGGTTTAGCCGCAGTGCGGCCTAAGCCTTAGAGCGGATACGTACTACGATCAGTATCCGTGAAAATACGGATCGAGTAGTCGTAGAACTATTTGTATGGTGAAATCGTATGACAGGAAACCGGATTTAGTGAGTATATTACCATAAAAATAGTTCTATGACTGCTCCAGACCGTATTTTCACGGATTCGGATCGGAGGTAATACGAAATCGCGAATAAAATCCTTGTAGATCCAGTATTTAGATAAGAATTTTATATTATTTCAAAACGTCAATAACAGCAGATACACAACGTTTAGATTATGAAGCTCGATGTTTCCGCATAGCTCTTGTCGTCTCGTGATCACGGCGCATGCAACTGTGCCGAAATATCGAGCTTCTCTAAAATCAAGGTACGCGGAACAAAACCCCGCATTTAAATCATAAAAGAGCACTTACAAATAACAAGAAACAGCGATCCTATCTACAAATACACTATGACTAGATGAACTAAAACTAATGCGTACGGTGTTTTTGTGTCTATACAGAATTTGACAGTCACGCGTCTCACTCGCTCACTCAGTTTTGTATAAAAATTACTAAATCCATTTTTTTTACTGTTACATACAATAATTCAAACATTTTCTTTCATACAAACCTTTTCCTGAAAATTACAAACACAACAAAAAATAATTAACCAAAATCGCAGCGAACATAAATTCTAATTTCAAATATTAAATTTTCATCAATCCATTAGACCGAGAGGGCTGCGAGAGAACAAAGAGAACAAAGAGAACCACTCTAACGAAAGATTAATGAACAACGCATCTGTCAAACCTATAGACACAGGAGGTGTGTGTGTACGCTTCGGAGACCAGGTTTCGGTATCACGAGATCCTGAAGTAGGTCTGGTATCCCATGCCCAGGGATGTGGTGATGAACCAGGAGAACAGGCACCACCACGTCGCGAAGCCGAATACCCCGCGGTACACTTCTTGCGTGAACACCTGAGGATGGAAACTATTTTCAAAACATTGTTTGGCAAAATCCTACTCATGTAAATGTGAAAGTTTGTACAGGTATAGTGAATAATGGTTTTCATCTCTCCTGTTCGGAAAGTTTAATTTTCATGGGTAGATAGCCGGGTGGAAAATTGCGTATTCATCTCTAGGGTGGAAAGTATTTTTTTTATTTTTCGGTTAGCCACGGAGTCGAAGATAATTGAGTCACGTCAATGACACTTTTTTTTCACGTTTAGGCATGGCCATCCATCTAGATGCACGTCATGACCAAGGAGCTTATTTACAACACTTGAGGTTGAATTTTTTTTTATAGTCGGCCGTGACAAGTGGCCAGTCGAAAAGGTACCGTTGGAGGTTGGATATAAGTAAATTCAATTCATTATTATTCTCATTTTTTTTGTAGTATTTAACTTTCCTCACAGTCGAAATGAAATTAGAGTGTCTAACTCGGGTTAAATTACCCATTTCCCCTCGAACTGTTGGCGCTCTCACTTTGTTCGAGCGCCAGAAATATCTCGTGTTAAATGGGTCACTTTCCACCCTCGGTTATGAATCTACTATTGTTATCTTCTTTCAACTAGCTTACTGACGTTTACTGAACCTAATTGAGAAAGAAAGATAAATAGGAACTAATCCGACAAAATACGGTGGAAAAACATATAGACAGCGGGATGTCTGGAATAACACATAGACTACGTTTTATCGAGACATTTCCATGCATACCTGACTATTTGGTATTGATTTGAAGTTGATATCTCCACGCAGTCCTGAGAAAAAGGGCCTTGATAGACAGAGAGACAGGCAACAAAGTGATCATAGAAGATTCCTTTTCTCCTTTTGAAGCATAGAACCATAACTAGTGACAGTTGCAAAACTCACCATCTTGAGATTCTCCCACGCCATTTGGAACTGCTCGACCTCGTCAGCACCGACCCTCGGTTCCACCTTCTCCTCCGCTGCGCACATTTCCTGCCGCTCGTAGAACAAGTCCGACCAGGCGTAACCGCCGAGCGTCTTGTACATCAGTGCGAAATAGAGGCACATTATTATAGGGCATATGTATTGGAGCGCCACTACGCACAAGTAGTAGAATACTGAGGCTATCTGGAATGGAAATAATTACACGTTTGAATGAAACCCATAATTCTATCGGTCAAATTGACCTATAATCATAGAATAGCTGTCAAATTGTATAAAACTAACCTAAAAACTAAACAGGAAAAACAATGCCAGTAGTCTACCTATACGTAGAACTCAGAAGCTAAAAGCAGCGTTTCCACCAGAGATGTGCGAGGATGTGTTGCGAGGAATATGTTTTTCATTAACCAATGGAAACGCTTCATTTACCTCGGCTCACTCCGCTCACCTGTTTCCATCTGAGACGTGCTGTGCGAGGATGTGTAAATGAAGCGTTTCTATTGGTTAATGAAAAACACATCCCTTGCACATTATTGGTGGAATCGCTGCTTAAACGTCAACAGTCGGGACTCATTCAAAATCATGACCAGCTCAAATTCCTAGTAATGGGTTTACACTGTTGAAGCTTCAGTTATTTAAGATTTCTAGACTCGTATCTTTAATTTTTAGTTTTTTGTTGAAAAAAATTAAGGGTTAGGGTCTTGCTCACGCTCTCTACCATTCCGGTATTACTTGGTTAATAAGGAATTGCATCTAACCTTCTAACTTACACTTTTAGGGTCTTGACAAAGCTTTCCACCATTCCGATCTCAGTCGGATGTCATATCAACCGTAAGATGTCCACTGTTGGACATAAGCCTTTCCTATAGACCTTCAGTTGCATCGGTTGGAAGCGACCTGCATCCACCTTGAACCCGCGGCTTTAACCAGGTCATCCGTCCATTTCATCAGTGGACGTTCTACTCTGCGCTTGCCGATCCGCGGTCTCCATTCGAGAACTTTTCGGCCCCAACAGCCATCTGTTCTCCATGCTACATGGCTTGCCAAAATGGCTATGTCGGTGTTGTAACGTCTTACCTTCTTCTGCAAATCGATGTTGGTGATCCGTCCAGCCTCCTTCTTCTGCACATCGAGGCGTCTCTGCGCCATGTCGAGGTAAGCCTGGAGCTGACGCGGCATCAGCGCCAGGCGCAGGGCTATCGTCACCACCACAAGGGTTAAGCGGAGAGTGTCGAATGCTTGGGATGTCATGCTGCAACAGATAATTATGCTAAAAACGGGATATCCCTCACTATAATCTTACTTGCCTACTAATATTTTAAATGGGAAAGTATATGTGTGTGCATGTTTGTTACTTCTTCACGGTAAAACGAGTGGACGGATTTGGATGAAATGCGGTATGTACCTAGATAGCTGGACGTCAAGAATAACACATAGACTACTTTCTATCTCGATATTCCCACGGGATATCGAGATAAAATCCCGAAATTTCAGCCGCTTATGCGCAGCGCGAAATTTGGCATGGTTGTTTTTGAAAAAAATATAAAAATTGCTGAAAGTCCTAAGTCCTAAGCCTGTATGAAGTATGAAGGGAAGTTTTTAGTCGGTATTTAATATAAATAAAAAAATGAAGTGTGAAGACTGAACTGTGACGTGGAATTCGATTAGATTTTGTTCGATAATATTCGTAAAACTACTAAAACTAGTACGATGTATACGCAATCACGGGAGCGTATTTACGGGAATCATTTAGTTTACGCAATGAGTCAATTGAGTTAAGTACTCGTAGATACTCGTGGACCTAGTCTTTGGATCTAGTCTTTTTGTGGACGCGTACTCTTAAGACTGTCCGCGTTTTGCCTAGTACGTCTCACCTCTAATGATGAATGCTATCTTGAACGTCAGTGCGTTAGACGATACGGATATGTCATAGATGGTGTTAATTACTCACATAGGTTTCTCCATGCCGCTGAAGACGCGGACAGTCAAGTAGTGCCTCGTGATCGGCCGCACCCATAGCAAAGCAAGTACGAAGGGCATCGCGAAGTTGGCGTTCAGAAGAAATCCCTTAGCTTTACTTTCACCATAATATCTGTATAAAACATGTTATTTGTTAAAAATAATATTTATATTTACTTTAATACTCTTAAGTTTTCCTATTCTTATTTTGTTATTATCACAAAAACTTACTTGTAAGGTAATATAAAACTCGAGGCAATCTTGTTTAAAGTAACTAGTTAGCTTTATTATTATTGTAAGAATTGTTTAGTTGTAGTTTATTATGGATTCTACCATATATTGTTATGGAGGAGCGGTGTCTCCTGACAGAAGCATACTTTTGCTTAATAGGAGGCTCCAACCTCGTCTGTATACCACGTAAAATACCCAAATAAACTTTTTTAATTTTCATTTTTTTCATATTTCATATAGAAGTTATTTTTTGTGCTTGGTTTATCATTCAATCTACGTATCTGTACCTTTCAAACCGAATCGATCAACTTGTTGAAACTGTACTTGCAAGATTTGATACCAACTCACATTATGAACATCGTAAGTTGGTTTGTTACACACTTTTTGTTGTGAGTCACGCAACGAGTTATGGAGAGAGTTATGCTCGAAGTTTGTTTATGCGATGCGATAGAATCCCTAATAAGAAAATGCGCCAAAGAACTAAAATATGTTCTGCCTTTTCTCCGAACTTTTTTGTCCGAATTTTACTTGCCAACCAACTTTTCGCCGATGATTTACTCTAACAAGTTAACTACTTAACAAAAAATTATACAATTTAATCCAAAACAGACGTAATAGTTGATTAATTTAGGGCCTAAAAGGATTAATTTAGGGTCTGTTTCAATAATCTACAACCTAGGACCTTGTGGTAGCGGAGTTGCAAAGTAAAAGGTTATAAACACCAAATTGAATGGCTCCATGGTATACCTCAAAGAGTCCCAATGCATCCTGGCCACCCGGAGCCCAGGGAAAGTGAACAAGGTCCCGATAATGGCTGCCCAAACGGCTAGTGACAACTTCAATATTAACTTGGATGCAGGACCTCTGAAAAAAAATAAGTCATTGGCAAATTAATTATGTGTATGTTCACTTGTCCCTGCTTAATTTTACAAGCTTTTATTTTAACTTGCAATGTTCGTATTTCATATATGTAAGTAACCCGAAATAACTAAATTTTAATAATGTTATATATGTATAATGGATGGTGAAAAGAAGAGAGAAAAACAACTAGCATTTAATTGGGGTCTAGAACCCAATGGCGGGGTGAGAAAATGACTTTTATGAAAGTTCATTTTTAAGAAGTTTTGCTTAGTTTAGGGCGGGGTCAATTGGTGCTAACCATCCCGTGATTTAGTTTTTAGTGTTCCGTACCTCGAAAGGAAAAAGCGGAACCCTTATAGGATCACTTTGTTGTCCGTCCGTCCGTCTGTCAAGACCCTTTTTCTCAAGAACATGTGGAGGTATCAAGCTGAAATTTATATCAAATACTCAGGTCTACTGTCCTTTCGAGCTGTGAAAAAATCAAACTTCTAAGCTAACGCAATCAAAAGATACCGCAAATGCCGCAAATTTTCGAAACTCGCAAGGGAATCAAAACCTACAGGGTACTTCCCGTGAACTCAGAATCTTGAAAATTGGTACGAAGCAACGTCTTATAGCACAGATAAAGGAAAAATTGCGAAAACCGTAAATTTTTAGTTACATCATATAATAAAAATATTTATACGGAACACTCGGTGCGCGAGTCCGGCTCGCACTTGGCCGGTTTTTTTATTTTTATACAAACTTACACTGAAGATAACCCCTGGTTCTCCAGAAACTTATGAGCGTTCTCGTAGAAGCTGTCATAAGCCGGATCCACTCCGACCTCAAGGTTGCTTTCATCTATGATGAGCACCATCATAGCCAGCAGCAGGAACACGCAGAAGGCCACGATGCAGGTGGAACGCTCGCCGATGGATTCCTCGCTGGTGAAGTACTGCTTCGTCAGGGTGAGGAGGATTTTGCTGGTGTTGAGTCAAGGATGTTTGGTGTGAAAAAAAAAAGAAATTTGTACGAAAAATAGAAAATTCAGGAAATTTTATGACTGTATAATAAATAAATATCATGGGACACTTGACACCAATTGACCTAGTCCCAAACTAAGCAAAGCTTGTACTATGGATACTAGGCAACGGATAAACATACTTATATAGATAAATACATACTTAAATACATATTAAACATCCAAGACCCGAGAACAAACATTTGTGTTATTCACTCAGGACCTCAAGCTTCGTAGTCAGGTGCTCTAACCACTTAGCCATCCGGTCGTCAAGTGTATTAATAAAGGTTGCTACACATTACACCGTATCATGCCATGACCGTAATAGGAACGTGTCAGACGGAATTTCAAACGCATACATAATTTTGGTTACGAAACGTGCTAGTACTATGCCAGTATCATACTTTTCGATACAAAGAATATATTTTTGCCTGACACATCGCGTTTTTGACTGCTCTTACGGTCAAGGTGTACTGTAATGTGTGTACCTTAAACTTTTTTTTTAGTTAATTAGTCATGTGTGCTTTTGCATATACAAGATGTAATTTTTGGGAACTCCCACACAAGGCTCGGAACCGGTTTATAAAATAGCGGTAAATAACGGTTTATTTCGGTTTAACTCCTAACTTTCATAAGAACGCGAACCTTTTTAAGAACTTAACTATAACCTAAATAAACCGGTTTATTCGACGAGTGACAGCTGGCCGGCCGGCGGCGGGCGGCGACGTTTATCCTGCGCAGGAATAAACCGGTTTTTATTGTTCTAAGGGGCTGTTTCACCATCCATTGATTAGCGTTAACCGACGGTTAAATGTGATGCCGTCTCCGTCTATTCGAACAAAATTAAAAACCCTTATAAACCGGTTTAAAAATAACGGTTGAATTTCGCTAACGAAACCAAAATAAAAAGGTTTTGCGCCAAGTACATGATAACGGTTTGGAAATTTAACCGGTATCCGAGCCTTACTCCCACAGCACTTCGGAATTTTGGAACAGATAGCTGAAAGTCTGAAATATAACATATATAAACTATTTTTATCCCAAAATTGTTATATGGTCCCAAATTTCTAGTGCTGCAATTAGAGACATGAAATTGGGTGTGGTTTTTTATGCAATTTGAATGAAATTCATGATAAAATTTTTGGGAATACTTGCAGATTTTTTTTGTGAAATCCCGGAATTTAAATCCCATTGGTAGGCCTAATGGTTTAAGTGTGCGAAGCCACAGGAGAAGTCTAGTATGTTTAGTAAACCAATTTGGTTCTTAGGCCACCCTAGAACCTTATCATAGTAAATAATGCCTATTGAATGTCGTAAAATGTCACAGTGCATAAAATCTTGTAAAAAGGATACAATGAAAATAAGACAACCAGTAGACACCAAACCATGCTAAGGTTGAACTCGTCTTTCAATGGGAAAAATGATGTGTAGACCTGAAAAATATGCAAAATGCAGTATTAATTTTAGATCCTTTTGTTAAGCAAACATTTCTGCATCCATTTATCTGTATGTGGAGGTCTTTTCTTGACGTTGTTGCTATCTCAATAGTTTATTTTTAATATCTTTATTTATTTAGGTACATATGTAAGTGGATCATAACAAATGAATATGCCAGCTCCAACAGGCCTTTACAATAAATCTAACAATCATGCAAAATAATTTGTCTCACTAGTTAAAAAAAAACAAATATGAACCAAATATGTAACCATTTTAACAAATTGATGTCAAAATACCTTCCTGACAATTCTTTAAAGAAAAAATAGAAGTAACAAATGTAAAAAAAAAAAACTAAATTGAGAACCTCATTTTTTGAATTGATTAAAATCAAACTCATGCTGGTACAACAGAACCTTATAGTTTATAGAGTTTATATGATTCCATTTTTAAAAGGTTTTTATTAAGAGCATTTATACCTGCTGAGCTGGTAATGTTGCATTTTTGTTAGTTTTTCTCGATTATTGCATAAAAATATAATAAAAATTAAAAATGTAGTCTGATAGAACACTTCTTAATATTCTTTAAAAACTGCTAATAAACATTAATTCGTTTTTAAAGAATATAAAAGTCTATAACAAATAATTATTGGAGTAAAAACCGCTAATCAACATTAATTAGTTTTTAAAGAATACAAATAATTATTGGAGTAGAACATTAACTTATATATTAAGAAGTGTTCTATCAGACAATATTTTTAATTTTCATTAAATCTTTATGGAATAATCCAGAAAAACTAACAAAAATGCAACGTTGCCAGCTCAGCAGGTATAAACACTTAACTTGCAATGTATGTTTAATTTGTGTACAGGACAAATCTTGCAAGTTAAATTTGACCCACTTCTAGTAGTCGGAATGTCTTGAAATTTGGCAGCCTTATGTGAATTGCGTGATCTGGTAGTGGAATCCTGGTAGTCTGGCCAGGATCGTCTCCGAAGGACAGAACTCTTCAACGGTTAACGGCATTGACTTGAAATTTGGTATGCAAATGTAGTTTGGGTGACAATGCAAGTACATTCAACAAAAAGTACATTCAGCAAAAAAAGCTTGTATTAAAAATGAAATGTTTACCAAAAACTTATTTTTCTCCTTTTAATGTTTTTTTTTTTGTGTATCAAATATGTTTTGATAACTATTTCTCTATCTCTCTCTCATAGTAATTTTGAACTGTGCAAACATTCTTACCTCAGATAAAACATACACAATGCAAGTGTAAAGTGAGAAGTCTACAATCCATTGGTACTCTGTGTAGAACCTCAAGTGTATGACGTCTAACGGGGTCACCGGGGAAGTTTCCAGCTGGATGTCCAAACTCCGAGGGACATGAAACGTCTCAGCCTTGCCGTTCGACTCAAACTTGCCCCCTTTCTTACCCTTTGGCTTTTCCTTGGGAACACCCGCCAAAGCCTTCAACTCATTGTTGTCAGGATACAAGTAACGATACAACCCTCGCGAACATAATAACCACCTCGCGAACGAGTAGTTGCCGATCTTTTGTATAACTGATACCATTATCAGAGTTATAACCAGTTGAGCGCCGAGCAAGGCCTAAAAATATACATAAAGCTTATTAAATGTCACAGGAAAGCTATGGAGATTTAACTTATTTTTAATACTGACCATTTTGAATAGACTTTCATTGAGTTGAGTAGGAATATTCAGTAGCTATATTTAATAAATTATTTTTAATTTAATTCGCTATAACCTCAATTTCGTACTCCCACTCAATTTCACACAAATATAATTACGCTACCATGTTTAATATTAATCATTATTATGATGAGAGAAAAAGCTAGCTAGAGCTACTCATAGTACTCGACTCATATCTGGAGTAAAGCAGTAAAAGAGAGATAAAAGACTGTGACATTGACTTTTTAGCATCATTTTAATTTAGTCGCGTTATATAACTTTTAACAGTTTACGAATATAGCACTTCTTGTTTTTTAGAACAGAACAATTATTTCCGTGTGATATATTTAAATAATACTTAAATCAAGGTATAATATTTTAATTCAAATTAAAATATGACTAATAGGGCTAAAGATAATAATAAAACTTAAACAATAATTTTACTTGCGTTCAACAAGCAAACTTTGTAAATGTTTTGCAATCAATGTTAGAGCAAGAAATCTTCAATAATAGAAAGAAATAGGCTGTATAATGCTGCCAGTAAAGAAACTTTACCCGATTGTGTACTAAAATGTTTATTATAATCAACAAAAATAAAATAAACATTTGGAAATTTAAAATTAATTTCAGAATTAAACAGGTTCAATTGCTTAGTTCTGAAATTTACGACAGTTTTAGATTTGTATAACATGAAATTCAACTTTTGAGGACCTGATGGGCTACTACGAAACTCGAAACTCGAAGTTCGTGACGTGCGGTCCCTCTCGCTCTCGATTAAATAGTATGTGTCAGACAGAGCCCTGCATGTGTGTGGTGTGGTTTCCTAATGAGGGCTATCGTTTTTTGTCTCACTAGATGGCGCACTGTTGCGTGAGGTTTTTAAGTATGGCTTTCAAAGTCTGTTATTACGAATCATATTTAATACACCTTAAAGCCGTACCATAAAAATATCGAGCATGCTACAGTGTTGCATAGTCCCCGTTTTGTTTGGAAAAAAGGGTGGACAAAGGTTTCCGAAAGACAAAACTGTCTCAAAACACAGACATTCATTGCCTCGGAACGCATATTTGCCATAATTAATTTCAGATATTGCATAATATTCACAAATTAGTCTACTTATAAATAAACCCGCGTAGCTCACCCAAAAATTATGAGATTTGACATTTCGGAGACCTCACGCTACACTAGCGCCTCTAGCGGCGAATTCATACGCGATAGCCCTCATTTCAACTACGTCAATAATCTGGAGAAAACTTTATTTGCGCTGGCAGTCCAAAACAGCTGTCTTGAAAGACTACAGTATATATAATATAGGCTGTCATATCTATAGCGCATGGGTGACGCAGGGTGACGTGACGCGCTGGAGAGATTCATTGATTGATTTTCTACTCGGTTATTTTATTCCGTCGCCGAGTCAGTCGCGGGCTGATGCGACGACCCTACGTGTAGTTAATTAGTTTAGTTTCGTGTGGTGACGACCGTGCAAAATGGGGTCCTTGTTTAGGAGTGAGGAGATGACATTATGTCAGCTCTTCCTGCAGAGTGAAGCAGCGTATGCCTGTGTCTCAGAACTCGGGGAATTGGGACTGGTACAATTCCGCGACGTAAGTATTCAGTACTTTTCATCTGTATTCCGGCCGAACGCCCCCTTTATGTAGGGAATTAAGAAATTCCCTGTGAATGTTACAGCTTTATAATCTTTGACCCACTTTTGATAGAGATTGGAGTTTATGTCTTAGGCGCTAAAGAATCTATCATTCATTCATTGTATGGATAATACGAACACCATACGTATGTGATAGGCGAATGTCCTGCTACATTATGCTACATAAGTAGGAGTAAAACAAATCGTTTTTTTATAGGTTTATTTGAATCATTGTTTTTTTTTAAGAACTTTTTGTTACATTGGAGCAATTTACTTCTTGCGATGTTAATGGGTATGATTGAAGAAATAGTAAAAAATTAAATAGGTAGCTTTTTGCTAATTATGAATAGATATCTATACATTATATGAATCTTCATAGATTTACATAAGAGCATGATCATGAACCATAATACATTTTTTACTCACAACATAACATCTACATTAAAAAAATACAATACAATGGAACATAAATAAAACCTCCTTTTTTTAGTGAACAAAGATCAAAACCAATAAGATATAGGATCATATTCTTAGGTAATCATAAATTTCTATTGAGGTGGATATAAAAAAAAAGATATTTTCGGTATTATTCAATGTTTTGGATCTTTACAAAATATAGCCACATTTTTCTTGTCGTTTTTTTCCATCATACAAAAGGTATGTTTAAATTACAAGTTATGTACCAAAAATGTATTAGTTTTAAATAGTAAAATTATGCGACAATGAAATGCGAAATAAACAATTTTGAATTTTGAAAGTCAACATCTCCCAGTCTCAAACATGTAACTTAGGAGGTTTTTTAGCAAGAGGGTGCTAAGGTCCTCAATTGCAGGTCAAAAGTCATTCAGTTAGGAGGTATCGCTACTTCATCATCATTGTCTTCTTTACATCAAGACTGGCCACGCCTACGCTCGTGGGCAAAGTTACCCACTAAGGTCGTTGAATTGGCCCGCCAACTGTTTTGGCCAATTGGCTAGTCTTTTTTCTTTATTTATATTTTTTGTAGTTAGATATTTCTAGAAGTATTGGCCCGGTGCTGCCTCAGACTTGAACAATTTTGCCCGCCTAGAAAAACTATTGGCCAGCCTCATCATACAGAATTGTATGTAATTTACATGCATGGGATGAATGCTATCACCTTTTAGGGCCTAAACCGCCAATACCTTAAACGTTTCAGTAACAATGGTTATGGAAATATTCTAATTAAGCCATTCCTTAAAGAGCTGATCTTATTGTTAGCAATTGTTATTAAAGTGTGCTGAATTACTTTGAATACTAAATTTAGTGTGACAATAACATAATATACATAGTTGACCTTTTTAATTATTGCAAAGCTTCTTAGTCTAATGACTTAAGGAATAATGTGTACTTTTTTTTTTTAATGGAAGGAAACATAACATTAGTCCAACTTTTTTAGGTTTCAAATTGGTGCACCAAGTGCACTATGGTGCAATGACATTTGCATCATCCAGAACACCATAGAATTGCTTAAATATCACTTTTAAGTACTTGGATTTTTTGGCTTCAATTTGTTTTTTTTTTTTATCTGTGTTGATGATGATGATAACATTTAATCAACAGGGATATAGGCTAGAACTGTAAATGACCATAATTCTCAATGTAGGCCCTTTGAATTTATTGTTACATAAGCACTAGGTTTTGATTGATCTTTTTGCCTGTTTCCGTTAATCCAGTCTTATCACAAATGAAATGATAATACTTAATCGATTTTTGATAAAACTATGCCAATACCATGTGACTTATTGCCAACCTAAAATAGTTATCATGTGTTTTTAATTGTCACATGACATGACTTGCAGGCACCACAGTAAATTTAACAATACAAGTTTTGGCGATAAATGTCCCAATGGTTTACTGAGACAAGGGTGTACACAATGCAAGTCAAGCTTACATAGGGTTGCCAAGCGTCAGGATTTTTGACCCTTTGTCAGGATTGCGGCCGGACTTAGCAAAACATATTATGTTTTCATGATACACTTATTACAAAGTTTATTTGTGGTTTATACAGTTTTAATGAATGAAATGATAAATGTATGTAGCAAGTATTCAACAAAACAAAAATAATATTCTCACCAAAACAAATTAAAATAGTATAAATACACAAAAACAATATTTAATTATGAATCACCAGTTGAAGCAAGAAATCTGATAAAACCTGTTATGTTAATGCTTGTCAAGATTCATTGCAATATTTGCCATCAACTGTTCACGGCCAAGGCCAAATTAATTGTTATAATATTATCAATTTTGGTATTATTGAGCATCCTGAGCCAAATTTCTAAGGTGCCTTTCTCCAAGTTTCCTTATATGATATGGCAAATGCCACATAACACTTCACAAAAGGAATTGTTTTTGGCTTATTGTAGTGATATTTAATGTATGGTTTTTTCTGCCACTTCTAGTAGTTCTGGTGTACACTTACAGCATACTTCTACATTGATATCTTAATTTGTATGTTCAATACCAACTCATCAAGATAAAACCTTCACCATGCAAATGCGAAACATGTCAATGGTCATTTTTTGAGGAGTTATAAACCAGCTAGAGGCCGTATTGTATCATCTACCATCTTTTTCTACCCTCATCGTTCACCGTGTGATAGAAAGAAGTAAAAACTTTCCAAGTGCGTTAGCGCGTTAATGTGCGTAATAACGGCAATCCTAATAAATAAACTACTTAATAGTAAAGATGTAAATGAGTAATTAATTTAATTACCGCGCATAGTGTCGATCTTCTTTGTTACACACAAGAATAACTTGACTCACTGAGAGGTAGACGCAACGCACAAATTAAACCACTGGAGTTAGATACTTGTAATTTGATAGACTTAATCCTTAAGGATCATAGAGGTGCACTAGATGGGATTGTTCGAAATTTTCTCGGGAAAGGTAGCAAGCGCGATAAAATCTGGAATACGGAAAAATTTAAATCACTGACGTGACGACACAGTAAGATTTGTTTTTGGAGTCTTTTTGTATTTTTTATTTTAACTCTAAATTTGTTACTTTTACGGTCACCCGTGAAATCCAACGAAAATACAAACTGAAACATAAAAAAGAGACCAGCGCTGGGAATCGAACCCAGGTCCTCAGCATTCCCTGCTGCGTGCCATACCCCTACACCAACACTGGACAGGAGTCTAGACACAAATTTCTCCCATGCTCCACACTCACTTGCTGCTTAAGTGGCTAAGAAAGCAGGCTGAAATGTTCACCGACACAGCCAGAAGAATATGCAAGTTGAAGTGGAAAGGTCTTCGAGTGGCGACAACGAACCGGAAAACGAAGCGTTGGCAGCCCTCCCACTAGGATTGATGACAATGCGAAAGTTGCGGGCAACTGGTGGATGCTCTAAAATTTCTTAAAATTTGACTAATGGCTTGCCAAGAAAATAATTCCCATTACACCCAAACATTTATTTAATTTGGATTAGACACCAACAAATACAATGAAAACAGGTGATAAATATTAGGACTTCGAACGATGAATGTAAGCCAAGTTTTTATACAAACAATGATTTATCATGCGGATTATAAAAATGCGCGTTTCAAACGTTCTGTAGACCAACATAGTAAATAGTGCTAAAGTGCACGGTGATGGATCTGAAGTAGAGATAATGTTATCAACTAGTGATCTAGTGGCCTAAATTTTTTTGGTTTTGGGTTTGATACGTTAAGTGGTTCATTGTCCACTTCAGATGTAACTGCAAATACAATCAAACCACTAAACCATGACTCACTATGGAACTTTTTCAAAATGTTATAGTGTTATCGCATTTTGTGTAAAAGGAAATCATTATGATACTGAAGCCGAGTTTAGACTTGCAAGCAAAATCGTGCAAGTTGCATTACATTGCTAAGTAGTAAAGCCAACGAGTTTGTAGTGGGCAATCGAGCGCCGCAATGTAATGCAACTTGCACGATTTTTCTTGCAAATCTAAACTCGGCTTACTGTAAGTACTATTTTGGGTCAGCCTGACGCGGGCGCTTGCGATCGCATTTACTATCTCTTTCTATTCTCATCCTATACAGTACAGAGTGACAGAAAGAAATGGTGAAAACGATTGTGATTCCAAGTACGTTAGATCTTCATCATCATCAGTATCGTCGGCCAAGAATTACCGTCCAAAGGTTCAATATCAATTGTACAGTCGAGTTCATAAGCATGTGAGCTCTGAACACGACTCTACATATTGTTAACGGCGTAGAAGCGTGCTCAGATATTTTTGATCAAATTTTTGCTCACTAGTTTATGAACTCTACTGTACCTACCTAGGATTAAAATATTACAGTCTAATGTGAATTATGTATGTAAAACAACGTCACAATCAGCATTATTGTTTTTTTTATCGATGTAGGAAATATCATAAAAAAGTAATTAAAGCGCTTAGGTACTTATAATTTACTTGATCGTCTATACATTGTAGCATTTACCTACATCCCTACTAATATTATAAATGCGAAAGTAACTCTGTCTGTCTGTTACCCTTTCACGTCGAAACCACTGAACCGATTTTGATGAAATTTGGTATATAGGTAGTTTGAACCCCAAGGATCAACATAGGATACCTTTTATTCCGGTAGAGGGCGCCACCGCGCGATAACCTAGATCCGCGCAGACGTAGTCGCGGGCATAAGCTAGTTTAACATAATTGTGTTTCTGAGGTACATGACTCATGACTTTATTTTATGTCAAAACATATACCGGTATACCGTGCAAAAATATCCGACACGTCCTTACTGACGGCAGAAATAGTCATATCAGATATTTTATGCACTCTTTGTTGTGTCAAATTATGGCGCTGGTGGCTGTACTTCTTGTTGGTATATACGGTCTCATAAACACAAAAGAGTCCAAAAACCAGGGATTCGCAAAAAAATACTTTGTTTTTCTTAAAAATACTGTAAATTCCAACCGTGTTTAACGTACGTACTCGCTCCGCGCCTTATACTATACTACGAAGTGCAAAATTCGAACTTGGTATCTTGCCGTCCCGTTGACGCTAATATTATTTAATACGAGAGTGGGAGGGACAGTACGATACGAACTACGATTTTCGAATTTCATAGTTAGCCCTCCTGATGAAGTGATGACCAACAGACAGTGTTCCAGGATCTTCTAACCCTCGCTTCTTTCCGCAGTTGAACCCGGACGTGAACGCCTTCCAGCGCAAGTTCGTAAACGAGGTCCGCCGCTGCGATGAGATGGAGAGAAAGCTTCGTTACCTGGAGAAGGAGATTCGTCGGGACGGAATCCCCATGTTGGAGATACCCGGAGAATGTCCCGAAGCCCCGCAGCCGAGGGAGATGATCGATCTTGAGGTGAGAACCTGTCATTTTCATATCTCAGGATTTGTCCTGAGATTTCAGGACTGTTTTGCAAAGGTCCAAGTTTACCAACCTTATCTATGGTGTAAAAGTATTGAAAACACTCGTAAAGCTTGTGTTTAGGACGAGTAGGTACTCGTTAATACAGTAATTAGTAAAGCCACATGATTATATCTCATCAACTTATGACTAGTTATGACCATTAATCTATAATCTTACTTAGATATCCGCCTCCTTAGACTTTCCTCATTTTAATTTTCCTTAAAGCATTGATCGACTGCAAATGAGAGTAAAATTATCATCCATTACTTACATAATTTACTTAACTTTACTCACAATCAAATCACACGCTTTTTTTCTTACAAAACTCCGTGATATTTGCTGAAACTCTTCTCCATCACGTGAGATTAGATAAGATTCTCTCCCCCTCCAGAAACCACTCGCGTAATTTAGGGATGTCCCTTTCTGAGAGAATATGATTTTTTAAATACGGGACCTTTGAGAATAACTCTCCGGCCAAACTATGCTCATTGTGCCCTTACCCACCACAGAGCTCTATTCGCCCTGGAGTCCTTTATTAACCTTTGCCTGGCGCACAAAAACCAGGGCAGTGAGCATAATAAGTAGCACGACGTGGGGCATGGCATGACGATACGTCTCCTCCTTCTTTCCTTACAACTTCCAGTGCCACACGTCGAGTGGAATAAAAAGAGAATCGTAAAAATCGGTTCGCAAGGTTTAGACTTGCAAGAAAAATCGTGCAAGTTGCATTCCGTCGCGGCGCTCGATTGACCACTACAAACTCGTTGGCTTTACGACCTCGCAATGTAATGCAACTTGCACGATTTTTCTTGCAAGTCTAAACTCGGCTTTAGTATATCGATGGGCATACACCACACATAACAAAATACAATCTGAGGCCGCATTGTCTAACACGCTGACGTTCGCGATCGCATTCACCATCTCTTTCTACCCTAGTCTTATGCCGTGTGACAGAAAAAAATGGTAAAAACGAGTGTGATTCCGTGTGTTAGAATAAGGCCAGCGGGGCTACTACGAAATTCTAAAATTGAAGTTCGTATCGTTCCGTCCCTCGGACACTTACACTATTTAATACGAGAAAGAGGGACGGTACGATACGAACTTCGATTTTCGAATTTCGGAGTAGGCCCTCTGATTTTCTAACAGATTTTCAGTTTCTCACTTGAGAACGCCCTGTTTTATTGAAGTCTGTTCTTGGGTCGGTTTTGAAGCCTGAAAAGAAACCTCTCTTAATAATTAGTGCAATTAATGTGTACAAGTGCCGTGATGTCACAGGTCTTCACAATAGCATTCTTGGTATTGTGTTGCGGCTGCCTGGTTCTCGGTAAACATCTTTGATAGATATCTTTGTCAGTGGATTTAGCGTAATGCGGGAAGAGAGCAATTTAAATGCAGAAGCTTAAGGGGCTGTTTCACCATCCATTGATTAGCGTCAACCGACGGTTAAATGTGATGCCGTCTCCGTCTATTCGAACAGAACAAATAGAGACGGCATCACACCTAACCGCCAGTTAACACTAATCAATGGATGGTGAAACAGCCCCTAAGTGTATTTATAGGCTTATGTTATTACTAGCTTTTGCCCGCGGCTCCGCCCGCGTGGAATTCTGTTATCGCGCGCTGTTCCCTCGGGAACTGTGTATTTTTCCGGGCTAAAAAGTAGCCTATGTCACTCTCTGGCCCATAAACTATCTCTATGACAAAAATCAAGTCGATCCGTCGCTCCGTTTCGACGTGAAAGACGGACAAACATACAAACACACATTTATAATATTAGTATTGATATGGATAATATGATTGCATCTTCCGTTTCTGAAAACTATGTATAAGTTGTTGAGCTCTAGCTGTATCTTTAGCTAGGCTCTGTTATTAAATAATGAGTAATAAATAATTGTGTAATGTAGCACCCAAAAAAATGGTACAAAGAACGTGGAGATGTTTTCTACGGAATATCGACAGCGATTACCTTCTATGAGGTCTCGATACTTCGACGAACTAATGAGCATCATGATCATGGGTAGACATGTATTTTCACCATCATTGGGAAGATGACCACTGCTGAACAAAGGCCTCCCCTTTAAAACGTCACAGTAAACGATAACTTTACTTTCCACTCGCATCAGCCGGGTTCCCGCAACTCTCGCGATGTCGTAGAATATTACAAATATAATGTAATTAACAGTGAATCGTCATTTAAAACTGCCAAAATGAACATCACGAGGCTTATGAACCTTTTTGAAATCTTCCTTTTTCCACAGGCGACATTCGAGAAATTGGAGAACGAACTCCGCGAAGTAAACCAGAACGCAGAAGCTCTCAAGAGGAACTACCTCGAGTTGACCGAGCTCAAGCACATCCTGAGGAAAACCCAAGTCTTCTTCGACGAGGTAAGACCATGGTGCCTAACGTTAATCGCCTCTTGTCATGTTGACAAAAAGATCAATTACCTACGTTTCACAATAGGCAACCAGCAGCCGATGTGCCAACGGCGATGAATTGATGATGAGTTGATAAGATACCGGCTAGAACCCAAGCCGGCGTGACAACAATCCACTAATTACGCCATAAAACATGTTTGATTTACCACCATACCTACCTACGTCAAACATAATCATCTAATGCGGCCATAGAGCCATTTTACAGCTTTTTATCACGATCATAACCTAATCTCCGAAGTATCTAACCGTTTAAATTAATGGTCAACATAATTAGTTCCGTTGTAATGCATTTTTAACGGCTTTTCGCAAAAAGCACAGGAGATGAATGATGTGATCAAGCAGGAAAAACGTGAAGTGAGCGGAGGGGAAACTTGAAATGACAAGGTTGGAGTTCTGTTGTAGAAAAAAACTAGCTCCACGTTCAAACGGATTTATTTTTTGTTTTGATCATCAATGTTTTTTTTTTTTTTTTTTTCTGTCAGTGTGTCATAAAGCCTTCGGTACAATGCGTAGCATTCACAAGCACTTGACGTGTATCTTGTACTAATTTATTGTTGAACACTTCGATTCACTGTCCTAATTGAAACTAATTTATTAGCGTTGTACTTTGTAAGTCAATAAAACTCACGCTTTTGCTGTTCCGTGCAAGTTTCATCGAAATCTGTACCTATGTCTAACTGAACAGCAAATTGCAAAATTGTAAATGCCACTTCTCTTACACTTATGTATTCTGATTAATCTTAACAACTTCTTTCCAACAAAGGTTGTGGGTCTTGACTTTGTATGCGCCCCGCGAACTAGGTGTTTTACAGGAACACCAAAGTTGGGCTTCAAAAACTATGTATATAAATTAAGTGTGGAGGTAAATTGTTCTATACAATTTACTGTTGTAAAAGCATCGCGCACGGCCAATGTTACATTGTTGTTTATTCACCTACGTCAGACAATTGATAATGCTACCGTTCGCATTGTTGTCGATTTGTCAAATAACTCGCCGAGAAAAGGCTTGAAATCAATTTTGAATGAAGGCCGTTCACTAAGATTTCGCCGACTTGTACAAATACAAGTGATCAGTCGTACCGTCTTTGTGGCGATCAATCAACAATTTGACGCGCTCAATGTGACACTGGTCGTGCGGGATGTCATTGACCTTGACGCCATTTTGGCGTGTGTGTGCACAAGATGGCGGATCCGTCGCGCGAGGAGGAACAAGTGACCCTACTGGGGGAGGAAGGGCTCATGGCGGGCGGGCAAGCGCTCAAGCTGGGGTATGCCACATTAACTTTGACCGCTCTACTGTGCGCGTTGACCTCCCTCTCACGCGAGTATCTACATATCTTCAATACCTACCCTTTTTTGTTTGAAGTCTCACGAATCTTAGCACTTTACAGTCCACGAATCTCACGAGTATAATTAAGGTGTCTTTGTGTGGAGGAGTTGCGGAGGTCAAGGCATATCAAAGAGCGATATTATTTTTGCAGCGCTTGTACTGTGACGCTGATACGGGAGTCTACCGATCACCACTCAGGCAAGCAGACTCCAATGCCGGTTTATAGTACCTATATCATCAACATAACACCTCTCTTTTGGATTATTGTGTGATGGAATGAGCTTAGTAGTGCAGGAACCCATTCGGACGAGTCCTAATGTCGAGCTTACAAATAGCGAAGAGCCCCTTAGAGAGCGTGCTAACAACTGCTGCCTGAGTGAGTTTTTACTAACCCACGTTTTGACATTATTTATTTTTGAAGTCCATCGGTGTTCGTGGAAGGTTCTCCGAGCGTTTATCGGACGTGTCCTTTATTACTTTCGTTCTTTTATTTCCATTCAGTCATGCTTTCTGTATCGTTATTATGCATGTCATTATTTTTTTTATTCATGTCGTAGCGTAGCACCCGTGAGGGTTATGCGAGCCAATTGTTTAGTTTAGTTTTTGATACACGCTGTATTTACACGACTGTAAGAATTAGACACAACTAACAATGCAAAGAATGCTTTATAATCATAGCTAGGTGACGCACGCGCGGTTTGTTGCAGTGACGCGTTGGCGCTAATTTTTTACTACAACAGGCATAAGGCGTCGGCGGGGATTTGTCGGCAATGTGATCGTTTACGCTGTGTGCGGGTTGTCTGTCCGTTTGTACATGTTTATGTTTGTCCGCTAGCACGAGGGCGGTGCCAATACCACTGAGTCGATGACGCGCGCGCTGATATCTGACGACCAGAGCAGGCATGTTGGCCACGTCCAACTAGGGTACGTATGCGTGTGTACATACGGCACCTGTGCACTCAATCTAAATACACTTACAACCAGCGACGCATCTTTTAAGACAGACTGCTAACTAAATATAAACAGATACAGTAAAATACGGTAACTTAGCCATCTAGACTCATCTTCAATTCTCTTGGGTTCCTGTAGGGTGCGTTCGTAAATTATGTGGGACGATTTTTTCTTTGAACCCATGCCATGGTGAGATGTACAGTCGAATAAATTGAATCCTGACCCAGGGTGGAACATTTTTTTTTTTTTATGGTATAGGGGGCAAACGAGCAGGCGGATCGCCTGATGGTTGTGCTACTAATGTCATGTTGACATCTCATACTTTGGTATATATGTACTCTGTGCTTTGGTCAAGGAAATCATAGTGAAATTGATTATTTAGGTTCCACCCTGGGTCATGATTCAATTTGTTCGACCGTACTGAAATTTGGCTGGACCCTCCTTACCCGTTCATCTCACGTAAAATGTTTCGTGTAAATTATTGAGTTAATCTAGACTTGATTGAATGTAGGATTCAGCCATAATTTTAATGGAGAAACAAGCTATTTTAGTTGATTTAAAATAATATCTCGCAATTATAAACTGTTCCTTGCGGGAAAAAGTTGTGTTTTTTCCGAAACTCCCTCTCCCCCCTTGACATTCGGCTCCCCCCTCAACGCCTCACGTCATTTATGGATGTCCCCTTAGGTGGACCACTACTCACTTGCCACCCTTGTAAAAATAAGCTGTCAATAGTTTAGTTGGTTATTGCGGAAACCTTAGAAATACTATCGCAAGGTAAACTGTGTATGATAACTGATAAAAGACTGTAGGTTTACAGATTACGATTCACATTAGAGAGCTACCTATTAGGTATATGTTCTGTAACCTATAAGCATACTCTGACTACATAGTAATCAAGAATAGATTAAGTAATAAAAACTTAAAGATTCTAATTCGTATGGTGACAATAAAATTGTTCTGCCATTTTTGCAAATTCAATATCTCAACTTTATATGTCCGGAGTTTCCAACTAAATAAATGATAAACTGCAGACCTTGACATTCGTGGTACTGCTCTAATGTTTGATTTTTTTTTGGTAAATTATTAACTAGGTCTTTTAATTTGGCAGTCTTAAAGGTTGCGTTCAAAAATATGGTTGCTAGGTAAACCCGTTGTTGATTGTAGGCCTGCGCGTCTTGCCGTACACTGTACACATTTGTCGTCTTCATCCGACGTCAGAAATCAGCTGCTCTGATGAACTGCCGATCTAGCATAAAAAGACGTATGTTTGATCATGATCAAACTCTCAATGCACATTTTGACAGTGACGGAGGTGACGTGCAGGCAACCAATCCATCATTGTGCTCACATAAACTTGACAGTTTTATTATTTAGTGAGATGCACACGTCTTAAACAAATATTTGTAGTTTACGTCCTCCGTCCCGTAACAACGTTAACGCTGTGCAAATTTATGTGGACACTTCCGTGATTTCGAAAAGAAAATTTAATAAAGACTTGATATTTTAATCCAAAGATTAATCGCATGTAAATTTTATCCTCCGTAAATATTGTAAATAGAGAAGAAAATTACTAATTTGATTATTTTGAAATAAAATTAGATTAAATTTGTAAAATGTCGCGGTAAAGTTTAACTGCCGCAGTATATTTACAAGCTTGCTAAATCTGTATTCTGCTTGTCTAGTATGCGGGATAAACAGGAGTCCTTGGAATTCCTACCTTGGTTAGTAACAAATATTTAATGCAGCTGGGTAATGTATGGAGGTCGTATTGTTTTGTGGTCAGGGGTAGTGGCACAATTGAGAAATCGTTTACATACAACCTTAAATACTCAACATGAAGTCTTAAAAAGGTGTACGTATAAAGAAACAACGAAATAGTCCGTAATACATCTTTTTACGGCTAGATAGAATAGAGTTACTTTTTGAAGAGGAAACAATTTTTTTATTTCGTGGTTTTTGTTGTTTGTGTTATTTGTGATTCTCAATTTTGTCGCAACGGTGTCGTATCATTATATAGACGTGTTAACTCACTACCGCTTACTAACACTTCACTTCACTATATGCATACAAGTTTATATATGTGCGAAAGGTTACTTGGACTTCAAGAATAGAAATGGATCATAGGTGCGAAACTGTAAATGCTGTAAATTTCGGTCATAAAAGACGTACTCGTTATTTCTTGACATTGCTTTTAATTAATAGAACTATATTTATATATTTTCGATAATGTCAAAAGATAATGAGTGAAATATTGCGTACGGTTCTAACAGCGTCTTGGTACGAGTGCCTTAGATATTAATATTGTTTTTATACATTTTTGTGTATTTTATTTTTTCAGTTAACGTGTTATTCATTCACACAATTATAGGTACTTCTGATGCGATTTTTCGTTACTAAGGTCGACGATGTTATCTTTGGTTGAATGTTGCTAGAATGAACAGGAAACCGTATCGCATTCGGTTTTCGATACAACAAGATACAATGACAATGTTTGAAATCGTGTATCCGTCTTTTGTCACCATAACTACTATATTTTCGTACACAATGAAACATGGAAACTTTATTATATTTAAACTTTCACGATTATTGCCTTTAATTAATATAGACTTAATTAGGACTAAAATATATTGCTTAAATTACCACAATGTTTCGGTTGAATCTCATGACCATATCTAATTTTCATTCAAAAATTAAAAAAAATAATAGAAGATGACACAGTGTGAATGACACATGATAATAATAGTCTAGCTCAAATTTATGACACAATTAAAAATAAATCGTATTCTAAAAGTTACGTCGAAGCTGAGCAGGACTAGGTATACTTTTTCGAACTCATTCCGACATCATAAAGACTTCTCTCAGTCATATAGCACACGAGTTGCCATACCTTGTATATATATCATTTAGTGATTTTACATAACAATAGGCCCAGATCCGTCGCAGTCATGTGTGTCATTAATTTACTATCACATACAAATTATGTCATCAACCGTAATAGTGACACGTGATGATTTATTGCAAATGTTCTTTGTTTCATAAAGTACCTAAATACTTACCTATTTCTATATGAAGTTAATTGTTTCAATTTTTATTATTGAATAAATAAGCAACTAAATGAGCCAATCTCAAGCAAGACTGTATCGTCAAGCGGACCTCTTGATATTATTGACATTAAGCCATTTTTCGCTTAGCAAATTAAAATTCAAATCATTTATTCAGTAAATATGCCGCAATGGACACTTTTACACGTCATTTTTTTAAACTACCAGCGTTTTCGGAAAGACCATCATTGCCAAGAAGAATGCGCCGCAAGAAACTTGGCAGAAAGTAATGAAAAAAAAAACTCTTATTGTTTAATATATGAATGCATGTTCGTGTAACAGATAATTTAATGTCTGGCAAAGTTGAATGTCCGTTATATGACCTTTATATAAATAAGTATGGACGTTGCACCGTCTAGCATATACCTATATTTAAGTTGACGTTACAGGCTCACGACTTTTCCTCGTTGTGAGATGCTGCATGGGAATCCCCTTGCCGCTTCCAACAAATCTGTTTCATGCGAATATGAGACGGGTCTGTAGGTACCTAGAATACAAATAATGATTTCATTTTACCGATGAAACTCATGTTTTCTTTTGACTAGTATATTTCGAATATAACCGTACTTATTAACCGCTTTTCAGTAGGTTATAGTTAAGATCTAATAACGAAATATCGGCTTTTGAAGTCAATACCTAACTTGATATTGATACCGTCTACACATATAATACGCCGCATTAGGGTTTCCCCACATCTATCGACGCGGAATCGGTTTTAGACGACCAAAAAACACTTATGTCCACGCAATAAGAGCGAAAAAGACTTCTTCCCGTCGGTAAACGTCATTTCGCATCGGCCGAGCCGATCGACGTCTTTTTCGCTCTTATTGCCTGTGACATAAAGAGTTTTTTGATCGTGATTCGTCGATAGGTTTGGGGAGACCCTTAGTCGTATTAATCTAATAATCATCTGACAGTTTCGTATCTATCCGGGATACTTACCTAGTCATGCTATGGTGTACGTCATGGGTCACAAACACAGCACGGCGAACATTGCTATGCCACCCAGCGGCCCTGAGTGGTAGAGAAGAGCAATCAATAAATAAGGATCGACAAATAGAGCAAAACAATTGAATAAATACAAATGCATATGTAAACCCTAAGTACCTAAATATATACAATGAACAAAATGTAAAACAAATCAATATACATATTAATTTTACATACAATACATAAATAACACAAGTATAAAGGATAACTACTTACTAAATAGTCAAGGAAATAGTGTGAGGCACATCTTCAAGGTCTCCCTGAACGAGTATACGGAGGAAGATTGTCGGTTGGCGGTCGGCTACCGATTCCACAGCCTAGCCGCATGCACAGAAAAGGATTTGGAGTAGATCTTGGATGAGGTAGAAGAAGATGCTAGTGGGAGATTGGTGCTTGAACGCAAACGATGTTGGCTGCCTTCAGTTAAGTAGCAGAATTGCTCGGAAAGGTGTAAAGGAGCGGAAGGATTAAAAATAATGTTAAAGAGCAATGACAGAATGTGGATGTTTCTACGGTCCCATTTAATTTAAGCTGCGCGCGAAACTGAAACGTGATCGTATTTACGGAGACCAAAAATGTACCGAATACACACGTTCTGGAGGCGATCGAGCTTGTCAAGCGGCCCCTCAGTCAGATCCAGGTACCCAACATCACCATAATCGAGTATCGGAAGCAAAAGAGATTGGGTCAAACAAATTTTGATCTGGAGTGGCATAAAATTCTGCAAGCGCCTGAGCGAGTGAAGTGAGGCAAAGAGTTTCAGACTGACCTCAGCAACCTGAGCCGACCAGGAGAATGTCTGGTCCATGATGATTCCCAGATTTCTGACGGTAGGCGAAAAAGGAATAACAATACCATCAAAATACAGGTTTGGAAATACAATGTCAGAAATCTGAGAAATAAAATATTATTTATTGAATCAGGCGTTTCTTTGCGGAGGTCCATATCAATGAACTAAAAGAATTTAATTGCTCACCCGCGACCTTCCGATAGCTAAGCTTATGCAAAATATGCACGTTCATGCAGTTCCTCCACCTCTACACTGTAAGAACACACACAAATCACACAAACCCATCTATCACCACCACCACACCACACTGACGCGTTTCGAACTTAACCAGAGCTCATCTTCAGAGTAACAGTGCGGTGTACGGTTGTGTTATGTACGGGAGGAGGTAATACCGTTAATGAAGATAGAAAAAAGGAGAGGGGACAGTACACCCCCCTGTGGGACACCAGTGGTAAGATCACACCACGCTGAAGAAGCATCCTCAGTCCTGACTCGCTGTTGCCTCCCACAGAGGTAGGAACGGAACCACGATAAAGCGGTTGAAGATAAATTTAAAGTGCTCAGTATGCCTAAAAGGATATCGAAATCAACGGTATTAAATGCACTACTAAAATCTAACAGCGCTAAAACTGTCAGCTTTCTGTTCTCAATATTATAACGTATGTCATCAGTGACCTTGACGAGAGCAGTGACAGTTCTATGCCCAGAACAGAAACCAGATTGGAAAGTATTAAATAAGTCGTGTGTATTCAGATGATAGGAAACGTTGACTTACGAAATGTTTGACTATTTTGGATAAAACCGGGAGAATTGAAATAGGAAGATATTCAGAGAGGAACTAGGATTCGACTTTTTAGGAAGAGGGATTACGTGAGCACGTTTCCACAACGAAGGAAAACAGCCCGAGGATAATGAATAATTAATAATACGGGAAAGGATGGGTGCAATGATTTCCGCCCCCAGCATAAGCATGGCCACGCCCAGGCCATCCTCACCAACAGCTTTCGTCCGAATAGTTTTGAGAATATTGAGGACATCTTGCGAAGTTATGCTACCGAGATCAAAAGTGGGGATGTCAGGGTGTTGAGTATTGGCAAGAAGAGACAGCGTGTGCTGTTTTGCAATGGGATCCAATCCAACTGTACTGGCGATGTACTGAAGTGCTTATTGACGCCGTTGAAGTCAGTCACGGTAGACTTAAGGAACTGCCATAGTTTAGAAGGGGGGCAGCCATCTATTGACTGGTATATGTAACGACGTTTGGCTTCCCTGCATACTTTATTGCAGCGATTCCGCAAATATACATAACCCTGACGATTCTCCTCCGACGGAACACTACGCAGTTTAATGCGAGCCCTGTTCCTCTTTGCCATCATGGTCGTGATTTCTGGCGTGAGCCACGGTGCCAGGTTGTGCTTAACACGCGTAGGCCTCAGCGGAGCCCTCAAGCAATGCGCTATTAAAAGCCTTGAGGCTTAAGGTCAACGTCGGAAATCGCCTCAATGGCGTACCAGTCGACACTGCTCAGGTCGCTATGACGGGCTTGACGGTCTACTTTGAGGTTTCTACTCAGAACAATCTTATGCTTACGCTATGGTGGACAGATTTTAAACGAAGCGTATATTAAGTCGTGGTTTGAGAAGGCGGCAGCGTTAAATTGGCCATGAGAAGTGACATAATCAGGTGAGGAAGTGATCATAAGATCTAAAAGTGAAGGAGGGCCGGTATGCGGAAAATTTGTGGAACTAAGAGATAAAATATACTGAGCGGCAAAAAATCTGGCCCTCAAATGTATGCAGTTAAAGGTAATTTTGTATGTAGAGTGGGCCAAATTTTGTGCCGCTGAGTATACTAAGATAAAAGGAACATAAGTAATTGCAGCTTATGGGAACGATGGTTCCTCCGATTATGTGCTAAATTAAAACGAGAGCGCCGCCTCTGTGATCCTAGCGCCACCTAGTCATCAACGGATGAACTGCTACTGCACATAGGCTAGAGATGGTGACATAATTCGTGCTCTACATTGCGCTAAGTTTCTTTCTTGCAACTAGAATGCATCAACATAACTTCAATCTTCCTTCGGATATCCGTCTCCAGGCATGATATCGGATATAGGGAGATCTGTAGCTAACTTACTACAATCAAGTCTGATGGTAAGCGAAGATGTAGACTAAGATGGAGCATGCTTGCCTAATAGATTTCCATTCATCCCAGATTTGAAGACAGGCGTCTTGAAGATTGTAGCGATCAGGGCACACAGAAGCCGGCAGAGCATTCCGCTCCTTGGATGTATGTTGAATCAAGAAGGTAATATTCAATTTTAATAACAGACGCTCATTGTTCCGGTTTTTAACGATACAGTCACAAATATTTTCAGAACCGGTTGCTTCGTGGAAAAACAAAACCTCTCGAGATTCAAACAAATAAAACACAAATTATCTTTCACGTTATTTCTGCGTAGATGTTCGTGCAAGGTTTCTTTGTAATCCGAATTGATTGATTTTGTTTGGCGATAAAAAAACAAACAACGCGTGCGTGTCTAGACGTGAGATAATGTATCTCGGATGCTGTTAGGACCTAAGTCATGACGCTGCTCAATTTTACCCCTTATAATAAGAGAAATATCAATGATATCATGTATATGTCCTTCCCAAATTAATGTCGCCATTTTTAAGGTTCTGTACTGTAACATAACCCCCCTACCACGAAGATGACAACAACACAGTAGCGAAGTACATATTGGTAGGCGGGTCATTATCAAATTTGTCCCTATCGACAAAAACACTGTTTCCGTTTACATTATCCATTTTCTGTAGTTATTTGATTAAAATGATGAATTATTTGTAGTTAGCTATATAGCACGGATAATTATTGTTTATCGGAATTGAAATAATATGCTTAATATTTCTGTAATACTAGTGTTTACACGAGGCTTCGCACGCGTGAATCATTGATACAGCAGTTGAATTGAAATTGCGGGATTTACAAAATTCCCGTGGGAATATCGAGATTAAAAGTAGCGTATGTATTATTCCAAATGTGTAAACAAAGTTTTCATGGCAACGTCATTAGAAACCATGCCTAATTTTATGACTCTAAGCCCAACGGTTCTTATGGTGACAGAGTGCTGTTCTGCGCAAAATTTGGTAATGAACAAGGTACACAAAAAAATCCGTAGCGTGAGACAAATTACTACTAATTATTACTATATACTTTCACAATTAAAACAATTAGCAGTCAGAAAAAAAATCACAGTGAAACAGTGAAATAAGTCATAAAACTGTAATAAAACTCAAATAATGTACTAAAAGTATTTGTGTACTAATAAATCACTTCCAACTAACCGTTCTGTTGAAAATGGGAATGACATCACGTCTCGGTTCGAAGTCTGTGGTTTCGCTCTTATCGCGAAAACGGAGCTGGTTTCAGAAGGTTACGCGTAGTGTGGTCGAAACAGTATCTGCAACCGAATCCTATTCCGAATTCCGACTTTTGTTTTAGTTGCGTCAGAAATCTTAAAATTGAGGCTTACTCATGAAAATTTTAAAAGTCAAGAGAAATAGCCAGATTTCCTTTAAAGTCTCTATATCTCTATATTTATAGCGAAAAATATTTTCTGTATTGTACTTATAGAAGCGATTATTCGATAAATGAATTATTTGCTAGCCCAGAGAAAAGTTCGTATAGTTTGGCTAATGAAAGCTGAACCCATCTATTATTTGAGTGGCAACATTATTCAAATATCATGGGCAAACAGACCAAAGAGTATAAGAAAACAGACACTTGAGCTTGTACTATTATCTATCTATTCTGTGATTTGTTGAGTTTAGTACCTTCGTGTGATAGAGTTTTTTGGAAATTTACTACTGAAACATGGGCGAAACAATCAAATCAAAAGTGGTGTGCCACAGATTATTTTAACCATAAGCAAATTCAAACAAAAACAAGTAGAGAGGGAAGCCTTGTTCAAAAAGAAAAAAGAGTGTATAGGATGCGGTGACCGAATTTGTAGGTTAGTAGGCATGGTAAAATATTTTCATACTAATAATATCCCTTTAGAACTGGCCAATACAATTGTGGTTCCTAAGATTCACTTCTTCTCAAAAATATTCGTATTAACCTTTTTATGTTACTTATTTTCCAATAGGCATGCGATAGACAGAGAAACATAAAGTAGGCACGATTCTTATGCCTAATCGTCACTTTTAGTACGGCAGAGAAGCTTCTGTACTTGTACTAGGTATTACTTATTCTATGGTGATACCTGGTAATACCATCTGCAATTTTTTCGAATTTACCGCTGTTTTGCAGGTTCATCTTTCATTAGCCAGACTATCTATTGTACTGAATGTAGAATAGGTAAACCATGGAAAATAGTAGACGCGCGGATGGCGGCGCGACTCTACTACGTCGATTGTAGCGGTTTTGGCTCTATACTCTATTTTTTCTAACATGATTCAAATGACACATTTATTATTTTTTTCCAACAGATATATAATGCTTGCACATTAAAACTGCTGATTGTTCGAATATTTGAACTCAAATTCGCTAACAAATTGTTAAGTTACTGCGTAGGAACTGTGTTAGATTAACTTACCTTTCTTTAATGAACGCCTTTACAATGTTGTTTCAATAGGTCGCAATTGCTAGAGGTCAGGGTTATCGGTAAAAATAAAAGCGGTAAAATAAACGAACTTATTATTAATTTGCAAGATTGTACGTCGTAGTTGGAAAGTGACACTCCAAGTGTTGAATAAGTATCGCTATACAACGAGGAAATACGGCCAGCCTTCTGGGCACCTTACCCATTGACGGCGATTTAGGCCAAATTTTCTATCTATAGTTTAATTATGTTTGTTTTTAACAAAACTTAATTAATTTACTTTGAATAAATTATATTTTAAAATTCAAATAAGACTTTCAATTCGATATAGCGTAACGGAACGTTTAATCCATCAAATAATGCTTGCCACTTTTAGCACTAGGTACACGCGAAAGTATCTATAGTTTGTGTAACAGTAGGAGGGACTCTAGTTACGTCAGTTTGGCATCTGTCATTTGAATCATGTTAGAAAAATGGAATATAGTTTCGACAGATACCAAAATTTCAATTTATCGCCGAAACCGAAAGTTCGGGCGACTAATGACGCGTAGCGCGCGCGCGCAGCCGTTCAGGCCCCGTTCAAACTACTTAGCCTTAAGTATGATGGCAGCTACTGTTCCACATAACGGTGACCGTCCATTCAACTTGCGCGTGAGTGGCTCGTTAGCGCCACCGAATTAACCTAGTAAGAGCGCAAAATATTTGCTATTGTCATATACTGTTTAACACAATTTGATGGTAATCTGTGTACCATTTCGAAGTAAATACGGGGGTTTTTGCCAGTGAAATATTTAGTTTAGCCATTTTTGCCTCAAATATCTGAAACTTAAGACATAAATCAGTTTTCAAACGTTTCTGTCTATTGAAAACGAATATGTGCATACAGTTCCCGCGGGCGAAAGGAATTCTTTGCAGACGAATTCGCGGGCGACAGCGACAGCAGCGACAGTCAGTAAATAATAAATTAATGAATACCACGATTCAATTCACACCAATTGACCTAATCCTAAATAACTTATTGAATCAAGCCTAAATAAGCAAAGCTTGTGGTTTTGGTAAAATTGAATCACAAACTGCAAGTACGGATAACCTAAATTAAATAAAACCATTAAAAGATCCTTAAAGCGACGCCTAACGCCATCTAGTGATGGAATAAGACACTCACATTCTTCATCGCATTATTGAAGTATTTTCTAGTATCTCTTCCTTCGGACTTCCGTTCCCAGGTATCGTCTTTATTATGTAGTCTTTTCCTACAGTCTCCTAAATTAGCTGAGCTAGTTTAAACACTAATTACGTATCACATAAAAAAAAAAGGGTTTTTCGACAGGCGAAATATCGCTAGATGGCGTTAGTATCGTGATCCGTTTGACGTTTCTGTCTTGCTTCCGATTGGCTCATTAGTTAACCAATCACGAGCGCGATGCAAATGTAACACTGACCTCACGATATACTAACGCCATCCGATGTCATACCGATGATAAACCCTCATTCAAACTGAACAAACAACGAGACAAAATACATTCTTTTTACACCTGTAACGGTATACTATGTATTAAAATCTGTGTATGTAGTTGTGGTACGGCTATTAAAATCACTTTAAGATTCATTACATGTATGTTAACATAAACCTTGGGTAACGATGGATAAGAACTAAGTTAGAGATATCGGTCGACGTTCGTTTCATGTGCGGGTCTAATCCCAAGTTCGTGCCTTGACACATGCAATATATATACCTATATACTTAACGTAGTTTAGTTAGACAATAAGTTGGTAAACCACAGTCGCTTTGTGCTGACACGTTTTGAGGTAAAAAATAAAGGTAATTATTCTTCATTGTTTGTATTATACCAGCTTACGCCCGAGGCTTTACCACAGTGAAGAACTTAAGGCCTGTGGGGATTTTGAAAAAGCCCTTCTGTCAACTCTCGATCATTAAGGAATCTGATAGATAGATAGATAAAAAACTATATTCACAAACGTGCCATGACAATTGTACAAAAACAAAACAAAAAGTTGTTAAGTACATATAATTTAAGTTGTCGCACAGCCGTGAAGAGGCGCCGACTCAGCATGTGCTGTGACATTGCTGTCACAGCGCTGATATTCTGTCGGAACCAGTAGGAGTTGACGCACTAAGTCACATATAATTTTTACTCAAAGTAATCTGCCAAATTTTAAGTCTCTAGCTCCAGTGTATTGGGCATAGATTGATATAAAATTCCAAAAAATATTACCGATTAAACAGATCTATAAAAAATTCAAATATATTGTCTTGGCTCTTGGCTATCCTTAACTTCAAATAATATGTGCTTAAAAAGTAATTATTGTGTTAAATAATTGTGATGTAAGTTATTAAATAACATTGTAGATTTGTTTTAAAAGATATACCTACCGCTTTGTGTTTCTTGCCAGGTCCATCTCAACAGAGGTTTTTCCATACCTGTGGTAGAACTTTTTGACATTATAATAAGTGCTTGTTATAGCCTAAATTGAATAAAGATAATTTGACTTTAGATTAGTTAGATTATTCAATGAAAATGGTGCTGGGCCCAGTGCCCTTAGTGTAAGTTTTCGGTTACAAAATACGTCTCGATCGCGTTCGCGTTAAAATCTCAATTTGTATGGAAACACGAACATCGCAAACGTTCCGCTAGAGGCGCTGTTCGTGTTTCCATATAAATTGAGATTTTAACGCGAACGCGATCGAGACGTATTTTGTAACCGAAAACTTACACTAGGGGTACTGTTCACATACATTAGTAAAATCATTCCATTATCAATAGTTTAAATCGAGAAAATTCGGTAGTGTGACTGTAATCAATTAGCGACACTATTATAGGACTTTGTGTAAGTCAATTTAAAATATTGTGCAATCAACTTGCTCTCTGATATCAGATTCCATAACTTTATCTAGATAAGTTTTCCTTTTGGTATTACTTATCACAATCATCTTTCCTGTTATTTAATTTATGTAATTTGTGCCAAGTTTGTCAACGTGACATTCAAAAGATAAGTACTATAATTCAATATTTGTGGAAATTGTGACTCGTTTAAAAAATAACTGACTGCCAGGTTTATTGCGGCGTTTTCTTCTTGGCAATGATGGTATTCTTGAAATTTTGAAAGCTGGTAAGTAGATTTAAAATACATGTAAAATAGCCCGAATAGTTAATTCGCAAAATTGAATAATTATGATTTAGATGTATTAATTCTGATTTAGATTTTCAAGGAACATCTCAGTAAGAGCTAAATTGTTAATTGAATCCGGCGTCGCTTGGTGGAGGTCCACGCCCTATACCACGAATTGCAAAACTCGAACTTCGTATGTTGCCGTCCCGCAGACGCTTATGTCATTTAATACGCGAGTGAAAGGGACGGTGCGATACGAACTTCGATTTGCGAGTTTCGTAGTAGCCCTGCTGATCCGTGAACTAAGACGAAATACTTTGCTTCTCCGAAACTAGGTCCGATAGCGAAGTAACAAGGCAAGGCATTTGGATTCAGTTGATTATAAATTAAATTAGCATGGATGAATGTGATGCCGTCTCTGTTTGTTTTGTTCAAATAGACGGAGACGGCATCACATTTATCCGTCAAGCAAGATTAACCAATGGGCGGTGAAACTGCCCCTAGACTAGATCTATTTAGATGGCAGGAGAAAGATACTCGTAAATAACCTAACCTAACTTCAATGTTCAATATCTCAAAAACGGCTGAACCGATTTTAATAAAACATATCTATGAACCATCACCAGAAAACCTGCTTTCAATTAAAAAACACCCCATTCAAATCGGTCCACCCGTTTAAGAGCTACGGTGCCACAGACAGATACACAGACACACATAGCCGTCAAACTTATAACACCCCTCTTTTTGCGTCGGGGGTTAAAAAAAAAAACATTTATTCGTGAATACGCGTCCAATATTTTCAGGTACTTTACTAACGGACAATTACTACTAATTAGACTACCAAACTAGTTTTTTTAACCCCCGACGCAAAAAGAGGGGTGTTATATAAGTTTGACCGCTATGTGTGTCTGTCTGTGGCAACGTAGCTTTTAAACGGGTGGACCGATTTGAAGGCGGTTTGTTTAATTTGAAACCAAGTTTTCTAGCTATGGTTCTTAAACATGTTCCATCAAAATCGGCTTAGCCGTTTTTGGGATATAGTACTTTGAAGTGACAAAGTCGGGGGCTTTCCAACTTTTTGTTGGTCAGGTTACTACCCTATACCCTATTGTGACTTCATTGCAACTTTAGCTCTGATTCCCTGTTAGGTGTATGTACCATCAGCCAAATATGTGGTCTACCACCCTAAAGTTGATAATCGTTTGAATGTCATAAAACAATAATGCCAATAGACGTGTCTGTCAACTTGAAAGTTCGACTTTAGTGACATATTCATTTGATAGGAACTTGTTTAAAAATTGATAGACCACTTATTTGGCTGATGGTACCTAATAGCCTAATAGGGAATCAGAGACTAACATAGTTTTAGCGAGGAACAAACCAGCGGTGCTTTGTCGCGTCCGTTTATAGTTGTATGAATGAATAACACGAACCTATGTATATTTTGTATTATGACATACGAGGAGGCGTTTTATTAGCTATGAAGATAATTCCCCTTTGTGCGAGCAGCAGTAAATGTTGTTGTGCGGCGATTGTTCGATTTATTGACTCACTTACTCGATATTTAATCTGTGTAGTGTTGTGCGGTAACCAGTTTATAATACTTGTATTATGAGAATGCGAAGTAAACAATTATAGCTTAAACATTTAACATTTGAAAGAGGCTTTACGGAGTTACGTTTTACCGCTTTCTTTAAAGTGCAAGTATTCTTCAATGAATACCACAAATCGATACAGTAAATCAACAAAAAAACAATTAAGCGAGGTAGACAATATTTCCATATTATCTTTTACAAATTTAATTAAGTTAAGATGGAACATCATGGGTCTGACATCTATACGTTCATCAAGTAGGTAGTATTCGGAACGCTTACTCTGCATAAAACAAATGATATCATGTGTGTCATAATGTTATACTTATTTGCCGAGAGGTCGAGACCAAATTGAGGCTTATTCTAATTATCAACACGAAAATTGCATTAGACGACGCAAATTCAACCTTTGCTAACGCTGTCAATGCATGCAAACGCCACAGTTTTGTGAAAGTATACATAACACTTTAACACCGTGAAAATGCGTTGAATTCACATCACAAGCGGAAAGAAAGTATCGTTGCGTAAGAACGTCTTTTCCAGTGGTATTCCAAAATTTCGTATTTACAGACAGGCACACTTGGTGCTGTGCCAAGGTGATCTGATCACTGTCTGTTGTCATGGAGGCACTGACAGACGAAACGGAGTTTAAGCCGCTACGTATGAAAGATTATAATTTAATGGCCGTTTCTGTTTCGCTAGACACTCACGAGACTTATAACGGTTTTAAAAGAGACTCAAGGTGTAGTTTTATTTTTGAATCGGTTTCCGACATAGGCTGTACATCTGTAGATATTTTGCTCGTAAAGAGTTCGGTGCCTGAATTTGAATTTGTTACTTGACTGGTTGGTGACTGTTACTTCAAATGTTCACCCTGGCTATGGTTCAACAATCGCTCTGGTTGGACGAGCTGTTTGTGAAAGTGGATCGATCGTACATACTCGTACTTACATACCTAAAGCTTCGAATGTAGATCTGTTGGAAAGTTAGACCATTAGTTGCTGAACGTGTTAATCACGCCACGGGAATGTGAAGACTTTTGCCACTGTACATAATTTAGCCGAGTAAGTGATACTCCTAATAAATATTGTCATTAAAAACCCGATAGCATATACGGCTAAATAAAGTTTTTGTCAATAGGTTGAAATTAATCTGATCTTAAACGTAAACCTATCGGTCATTTGGGATAAGTTCTGATTATTTCACATGGTGCATGTGTGATATCGTGACAAACTACCAATCAAATGTATCATGCATCATAAAACAAATATTTATAGCAAAATTGTACACGCTTTTTCCAAGTATGTTGACGCAGCCACTGAACGTCGCTATAATAAAGTATTATCCCTGAATAGAAACATACAACTAACCCTCAACGTCTACTATATTTATAGAGAAACGAAAGATAAACTGGCCATGTTTGCAACAAATATAAGTTCAATCTGCAATTTGCTCTTTTCAAGCCATGCCGCGATGTACAACGTACCTACATGTCTAACAAACCGACGAACCCATCTTGCAATGCAAAAAACTTATGCTAAGTGCACCTAGATAATGATAGATAACAGCACAGCTACACGACCGCAATATTTAGTATTGTCTTGCGGAAAAGCCCATATTTAACTCGCCATCAAGCGGCATTGTTGTTACGATGACATCAAATATTTATAAGGATTCATTGCCCATTTGATAACAGGTTTGGCCGTGTGTAATTTCACACGTCCATTATTGTGAATCACCGGTTTCACATGTGTGAATACGTAGTATTGTGATAATTGTTTGCAGAAACTTTACTTCCATCCATATAATATGGTCATTATGCACTCTTTTGGGAAGTGTAAATTGATTTTGACGACTGGAATGGGAGTTAACTGGACAAAATGAAGAGTCGGTTACATTTGCTTCTATATTTTGGCTCGTTTTAACGTTTGTTCAAATATAAGCTTGAGGTCTATAATAATATGCTTATGCTTAGCCGATTTTTTGAGTTTCTGTTCGACACATCCGATGCTTTAAAGATAGCCAAGCAATACGTACAAAGAAGATCTAGCGAAGCAGTAGTTGGTAAAAGAAAATCTGAGTTAAAACTAAAATCTAAGGCGGAAAGTAAAAATTACCATTATTCCGGCAGCAAAAGTGGCGGTGTTGAAATAAATAGACATAGACATAACTTTATTTCGACATCAAACTTAATATTTTACAGAAACAGAAAAGAAAAACATTTGATGATGTCGAAAAGGAATTGACTCAGCATTATGCTGCAGTAAATACCTATATGTTGCCTACTACAGCGCTGATTTTCAGCCAACACCTTCATATCTTTGCACCTAATGTATTGGACCGGAATCAGCACAAATAAGTAAGTTTGTTGACGGCATATTTGGTCACAGGTCACAGTCTTAACACTTGTCATCAGAGCATATTGGAAGGTTTAATTAAAAATCAAACGAACTTACCTAGTGAGGTTTGATTCCAATTATACGAGGGTTTCAACCGACGAGAGGAAGATAGCACCATCTCATGTTCTGCTGCAAGTAATAATTAATCGTCTTCGGTTGAAACCCGAAGTATAATATAAATAGCTAATCTTTGATCTTGATACAAGTGAGCTAGGTAAGGGGGCTTGAGGTTTCAAGAGCACCTCAATGACCTGATAATGCCGTTTGATCTGTAATAGTGATTTTGACAAGTAGAGTTACCAAGCAAAATGTCATGATTCTCTGTAGTAATAACGAAATGCCCAGGAGTTGTTAATCATGGCAGCATGGCATGAAAATGACAAGTGTTTCTCAACAATGAGCAAAAGATTGTATGATGGATTTGATTCAGTTGAAAAATGGTAATATAAATGTAACTGTTTCTGGATATTATGAGAACAAGTTGATTAATTATTTTGTATCCATAGTATAAGGAACCCGATGTCGGAACCCATTTAGGTATAATATTGTGCCTAAAGACACTTCCGTACAACGGGGTGTCTTTGGTAAATTTTAAGTTCAATGACGTACATACAGAATTGATTTTTGACATATAAACGAAAGGAAGATAGACGGAGTCATCGACAGAAAGTGGCAAATGCGAATAAAAATGGGAGATGATAAGAATGGGACGGTGATAGTTAATAAAGGGAGAGCTCTTCATGAAATACCATATATCCATCAAAAGAGAACTAAAACAAACTAGGTAAATTAGGAATTTTGGAATGCTTGATACATATTGCTAGCTATTGAAGTGGATGATCTAATCGAAATATTCCTTCAAAATGGATAAACGGCACAATATAAAATCCAAAATCACTTTGTTTTATGTTTACCGTAAACCACAATGTCATCTTCGAACTACTAAATTGTCGGCGCGTTGATTTAGTTTTACAATGCTTACATAATTTATGAATCGTGGCTCCTTGAAAGCGTACGAGCGTTGATAACCGTTATCAATATCAATAAGATACAATTTACAAGTGTCGTACGAATTTATCTTTACTAATTTATAATGGAAAAATTGTGACAGCGCAAGATTTAATTGCGATCGTTGGATGTAATAGCGGACGTGATGTAAGCGATCCACGTAAATTTCAGGGTTGAATGACGGTAAGACAAACGGGGTTTTACTGCGTATTGTCTTGCGAGTTGCAGTGATAAATCTTTGGACTTTAAACTGGCTGGCAAGCATAGAAAGATTGTGGAAAAAAATACAGTTTATTCCATTGTTTCCAAACCTAGGGGTAAAACTGTACTTCGTGAAGAGTTAACAATTAAGATGCCATCAGAAAGAGAGTACGAATGTCAACATTCTTAATTAATTCAGAGGTGAATTCCATAAAAGTTCAAGAACCATTGGTTTATTGGCCTTTTTCACTAATCTTTTATATGAGCCTGATATTTTATACAATACAGTTAAAATTGTTTTCGTGATATAAATTAACTGCATCTAGCTACTAGACAAATACTTTCGATTCCGATGTAGAATTAAATTGAAGATGTCTCTTTTTAGAATTTTCGCAGCTCGATTGTATTGGCTGGTCCATTGTGTACGAAATATACTGAACAACTAATAATGCAATTGGACAATTTACTCGTAGTTTCGCTGCTGTAAGTTAAAATGTCTATGAACTAAAACAAATACTTTGCTCACCCGCGACCTTATGATAGCTACGTTTATGCATGTTATGCGTGCTCATGCAGTTCCTCCACATCCGCAATCAATTCAATAAATGATTTAAAATGTCTAATATAAACGCCTCCTTCGTATGTTATAAGATAATTCTCTTCTTTTGAAGGATGTCTTGGTGGAATTTTAGATTTAAAGCCTGTTTCACAACTCTCCGATAAGTTCGCGCTAGTTTATGTGCCAAAACTAAGATGCCATCTATGTTTATTTTATTAGATCAAAAGGACTGCACTAAGGAAATCTGTCACATAAATCGTCAGAAGTTTAACAGAGACTTGTGAAACAGGACCTCAGTCTGCAAAAGTTACAATTCTCACGAAAAATAGCTTCTGCAGATAACTTTTGTTTTGACAACGTTTATAGATTAGTGGTTTTTCTTTTGATATAATTTTGCCATTCATGTAATAGTGTGTATTAAAATATGTAAATGCCTCTTATTTATTTCAGTCAGTTTTCTTTATATTGGATCATACGCCAATTTAGATTTTGCCATGCACATACCTACCCTGATATGTCAGTTGTGTTTTTTGCGCGAAGCGACGACTGACTTCTCTGTCCATGGCACCCAACGATGAACTGGCATCGCACGTAATGTATTTGAAAATCAATCGCCGCGCAACCGGTCGTGCATTATCGTACCCCTGTTTAATATACGTATTTAATAAAAAGGAAAAAAATATAGCACGAAAATGTGGATGTTACAGTTACAGTCCGGAATCGTTCAGTATGATTTCGTTACACTTTTCACAAAGTGCACCAAATCTTTGTTTGTTTTTCTATTCAATTTGTTTGCTTATACAACGTGACTGAATAGGGTATGTACATGGTAATTGACATTGAATCACATTCATATCATTGTTTCAACCCATTTGGTGTAAATTTGGTGACTTAGCCGCGTTATTTGAAGGTAGCAAAGCAGAAAATTCATAATGTTGTTGGTGTAATATATTTACAAAAAGTCTGAAAGTGGAACGGGAGAGAACGCTTTGTAGTTCTAGTTGGTTTGAAACTCCAAATTGAATCCATCGTGGAACAACGCGGCGGTGGTAGCAAATGCTTCACAAACTCGCTCCCGCTTTGGTTTTAAAACGTTACATTCGATAACTCCTTACTAGCACACTTAAGTGAAATTGGTATTCCGAGCAAAGCAGACAGCGTTAGTGACGCCGCGTCAATGACGCCGTGACCGTGATGTATCGCTGTATTCGCACATGCTGTCATACATAATTCTATATAAGAAATGTTTTTTAGTCATTATCCAAATTTCGATATGTCATTCGGTATAAGGTACTCGCATTTAATTTTGCGTTATCCTATAAAATCAAATTATCTATTTGAATTAGTACTAAGGGCAACTTTTTTTTTAAATGTTACTTTATTACCATCAATTTTTTTTATGCTTTTGTATCCATACCGAATGTCATTAAAATCAGCTTGTATAGAACCTTGTACCTACTGCCGCTCTGTCGCGGCGTCACTGACACGGCGTCACGAACGCTGCAACCACTTTGCTCAAAATTCCACATACCAGTTTTAATTGAAAAAATACCGCGGCTATATCACCAAACGTGAACCACCATTGCAACACCACTAACGTTGTACTACGTGTATAGTTTCGTCGCGGGAGTGATCCTGCGCGAGCGCATTCCGGCGTTTGAGCGCATGCTATGGCGCGCTTGCCGAGGCAACGTGTTCCTGCGACAGGCGGAGATAGACACGCCGCTCGAAGATCCTTCGTCGGTGAGTTGGATGATATGTCTTATTGATTGATCAACAAAATATCTACAATTGTATACATTTATGGTCTCTATTTCTTGAGGATATGGGTTAGCAGTTTTGTCATGGGAACTTTAGTTACAGACTTTTAAACAATGTCAAACATTTTAGAAAACCTGACTGCCAAGCTGAAAGTTAAGGTTCGATTCCCGGTTGGGCTGATATTTGTATGAAAAATTCGAATATTGCTCTCGAATCTTGAATGTTTAAAGTGTATAAGTAGTATCTATCTATGTATATTATGTAGATGTTTTTATCTGTTGCCTATAGTCCTTTAGGCCCTTAAGTTCCAAACACATGCTTTGTCTACTTTGGGACTAGGGAAATTAGTGTTAATGGTCCCATAATATTTTTCTCTTTTCATATCGGTAGGTACTCTATATTTTCCTAAAAATTAGTATTAGCCTACCTACATTCACGGCGAAACGCGGTCTAACCTAAAATTTCCATTCCCCAGTCGGACCAGGTGTACAAATCGGTGTTCATCATATTCTTCCAAGGCGACCAGCTGAAGACGCGCGTCAAGAAGATCTGCGAAGGGTTCCGCGCGACGCTGTACCCGTGCCCGGAGGCGCCGGCCGACCGTCGCGAGATGGCCATGGGCGTCATGACCCGCATCGAGGACCTCAACACGGTAAGCCCAGGACTAAGGGCTCCCACACAAAACTGCGATGCGATGCGATGCGACGCCGCATCGCAGGAACTAACGATGCGAATGAGGGCTATCGTTTTTTGTCTCACTAGATGGCGCACTGTTGCGTGAGGTTTTTAAGTATGGCTTTTAAAGTCTGTTATTACGGGCGTTAAAACAAAGTTTAGATTAAAATCATATTTAAAACACCTTAAAACCGTACCATAAAAATATCCAGCCACCACAGTGTTGCTTAGTCCCGTTTTGTTCGGAAAGAAAGGGAGGACAAAAGTTTCCGAAAGACAAAACTGTCTCAAAACACAGACATTCATTGCCCCGTAACGCATAATTGCCATAATTAATTTCAGGTAATGCAAAATATTCACAAAAAAATTCTAATTATAAATAAACCCGCGTAGCTCACCCAAAAACTATGAGATTTGACATTTCGGAGACCTCACGCTACACTAGCGCCTCTAGCGGCGAATTCATTCGCGATAGCCCTCATTGCTGCGATACGATATCGCAGGAATTCGCAGGAATGCGCCATGCGAATCAGATCGGAAGTTTTTGCGATGCGTCCTGCGAGCTCGCAGATTTTTGCAATGCGATGCGAAGTCGCAGTTTTGTGCGGAAGCCCTAAGGGCCTACGCCAGCTGACGTGGTTTGCACGGAGCGGGTGGGACGCTTAATGAAATAAGTTTTTTTTTTTTTTTTTTTAAACAAGCTTTTTTTGCAGACTGTACTTTTTGTTGAGTGTACGTGCATTGTCATCTAAACTACATATCCGTACCAAGTGAAAAAGCACCTTAATCGCTACCTACACAGGATAGAGAGCTAGTACCTAAATTTTTATTTTTCAACGGGAGCTACGCCTTTTTTTTAAATTAAAATCAATTCGGATTAAGTCGGGAGTATATTTCGATTTTTAATAAAATAGACGTGTCACGTTTTACTAAAGTTTGCACGTTGAAGTCCAAATATTTGTAGCAATGATTTTATTTGATCTCATGATCTTGAGCGAATCTGTTTTACCTGTACTAGAATTACTAGGTTCTCAGGCCCTACTAAATAGCCTATGTAATAAATATTAAACACGTACGTTATAGCTTACTTTACCATATTGGGGTCACGTCATATGCTGGCTGTAAACAAATGACATACAACGAGCCTTGGGCCTATCATTATAGGACAAGGCTTTGACATTTATGTCATTATTATGTGCGAGGCTTGTACGGTAATGATTCGTGATTGTTTTGGCTTCTGTAGCTATTTGAAGTAATTACGTTGTAGTGGATACGAACAATTATGTTATAATGCCTTGGGCTACCGGGAAAATGTTAAGTTCTAATACTCGTAGACTTAAAAAAATGGCGGAGATTTTTTGCAGGGTGATTTTTTAAGCCTCCACACCAACTTCGATGTCATTCACTGTAATTAATACACTACACTACAAAATTTCATTCTTACTTCCACTAATATTTTTAAGTAGTACGAAAATAAATACGTTTGTCTGGCACTTCTTCACGCCTAAAACGCTGAACCGATTCAGTTGAAATTTGATGTCAGGTAGTTTTTAATTAAAATACCACAAACGCGACTTATCACCCTAAACACACGAGTAATATTTACCTCGACGTTTCGACCACATTACAGTGGCCGTGGTCACGAGTAGACCGACCGTGGCGTTTGTGATATTATATGAGTGAAAATCACGAAAGTTTTAAACACAATGGTTTTTATCCTATAAATGAATACTTCACAGACGAAGTTGCGGGAACTATGAAGTTTTTCAGGATAAAAACTGGCATATGTCTTCCCCGGGGTCAAAAGGCACTCACGGCAGGTTGAGGGCTTTAAGCGTGCAAGCGTAACAAACAAACATACATCCGCGTTTTTAATATTAGTTTGTAGCTCATGCTGAACTGGTTTGTTCCACAACAGGTCCTCGGCCAAACCCAAGACCACAGGCACCGCGTGCTGGTCGCAGCGGCCAAGAACATCAAGAACTGGTTCGTCAAAGTCCGCAAAATAAAGGCGATCTACCACACCCTGAACCTCTTCAACTTGGACGTCACGCAGAAGTGTCTCATCGCTGAGTGCTGGGTGCCCGCGCTGGATCTGGAGACCATACAGCTGGCTCTTAGGAGGGGAACGGTGAGTGCGATGCTATACTAACAGAGGAAACCCGCTAATGGTGGAAGACAATGAGAAATGATGACTCCATCAGCAGCAGCAGCAGCAGTGGTGCAACCATGGTCATGACTTTAGTATCTACTTCTTCTTCAAGTGCCATTCCATTACTGAAGGTTGGCAGTCAGCTCCTTGTATCTTTTCTTATCAAGCGCCAATCTCTGAACAGTTGCTCTTATGGACCTTAAAATAGTTAAGCTGTGTGTTAATTTTACCTTTCCTGTTCAATAAAAGGAGATAATAACAATATATTTTTATTCTCCCTTAGGAACGCAGCGGTAGCTCCGTCCCTCCGATCCTGAATCGCATGGAGACGGCGGAAGACCCTCCGACGTACAATCGCACCAACAAGTTCACCTCCGCCTTCCAGAACCTCATCTATGCGTACGGTGTCGCCACCTACCGCGAGGTCAATCCTGGTGAGTGCTCTAACACCTTGATAAGATTAATAAAATAAAAAAAACATAACATTTTTGGGGCTTACGATACGATTAAAAATACAAAATAAAAAAAATATACTTTCACGAGATGTTGAACTATTTAATAAGGCGTACTTTTTTCAAATTATATTCGTTTGGTATTAGATAGCCCAGTAAATGTCTCAGTTTTTCTAATCACCTTCCAAATGTGTGTACTTTTTCCGAAAATTTGTCTTGTCAACATACACACAAGAATACAAAACAAAAATATTAAAATAATAATTAAAAATGTAAGGCCTTGGTTTCTCTGGCCCGTCACACCCGACCGGCGGCGTCTGGATGTGCGTCGCACCGCACGAATTAACCGCACGAATTAACGGTGCCTTCTCGCCGCCACTCAAACATTTCCGAACAAAACCTCAAACATTTCCGTCATTCGAACGTCGTCGGCGCCGGTCACCGGAGAAACGTCAGAGAAACCAGCTAATGTCTGCGAAATAGTACCTCGCCCATCATGATATATCTAAAGGCGACTGCATATTAAAAGTCCTCTAGTTATTATAATTTAACTTGTTATTCCAGCGCCGTACACGATCATCACGTTCCCGTTCCTGTTCGCGGTGATGTTCGGAGACCTGGGCCACGGAGCTCTGATGGCCGCCTTCGGCTTCTGGATGTGCTACAAGGAGAAGCCGTTGCAGGCCAAGAAGATCGACAGCGAGGTAAGACCAAGGGCAGCTCTTGAACTCCTAAGGCAACGTACGGGGGCATTTGCAAATATACCCTTTTTTCAGAATTAGCCAATTCTGGGTTCTTCTTACTCGGATTCAATTTTTATGTGTCCATTTTAAACTGTATGAAAAAAAGTCACAAATGTGTCAAAAAATAAAGACTTTTTTCCGCTGTTCAGGTCATAATTTCGCACATGAATTTCGAAAAACTCAGGTTCTAGCCCGGGTTTGAATTGAACCCACGATCCCCTGGTTGAGAGGCCATAGGTAAAACCACAAGGCCACCACGGCATATTCTTACTTCGGTTTGTTAATAACCAACTGTATTCTCCACAGATCTGGACGATATTCTTCGGCGGTCGCTACATAATCCTCCTCATGGGTCTATTCTCCATGTACACCGGGCTCATATACAACGACATATTCTCCAAGTCGCTCAACATCTTCGGCTCGGCGTGGAGAAGCAACTACAACCTCTCCACTCTCCAGAGCAACGCCGTTCTCCAGCTGAACCCGGACTCGCCTGACTATTTGCAACAGCCGTATCCGTTTGGAATTGATCCCGTTTGGCAGGTAATTCTTAAATAATCTTTTATAAAAAACAATTGGCACGAGTCTTTTTTTGCCTGACTGTGTTTGCGTTGTCATCTTAATTTCAAGTCAAATTGATCGCGTCACGCATACGCGATTGCGTCGTATTTAGTCGTGAGAATTGGTCGCGGGTGAGCAAAAAAAATCCTGACGCTAGTTAAACACACAAAAAACATAGCCTTACCAACAAAAAATTGGAAAACCCCCGACCTTGTCACTTCAAAGTTCAATATCTCAAAAACGGCCTAACCGATTTTGATAAAACATGTCTTAAGAACCATCGCTGGAAAACTTGGTTTCAAATGAAAAAATCGCAATCAAATCGGTCCACCCGTTTAAGGGCTACGGTGCCACAGACAGACACACAGAGACACATAGCGGTCAAGCTTATAACACCCCTATTTTTGCGTCGGGGGTTAAAAATAAGTAATATTGTGTTTAAATATATACAAAACCTTGTGGTAATGGTGATAAAAAGTCAGATGGGTAAGGCCGCGAATTTTGACCAATGTGACATAGAAATAACAAATGTGACATGACGTTACATAAAAAAAAAAAAAGTGACAATAAAACGTAACGCAAATACATCTCATATAATAAAGTATTTTTACTAGAACTTTCTGACGATAGCTGTCCTATATGAGATCTATAGAGCTAAACATGAGAATGTGGAAGTAGAAGTACCCTCTAGTTTTTATTTCCAAAAGTGTATCTTTACATGCCTCTCTAACACTGACAATAAGGTGCACATTTATAAGCATAACGAATTTGGATGTGGTTTTTTTTTATTCGACTGGATGGCAAACGATCAAATGAGTAAGAGATCACCACCGCCCATAAAAATCTCAACACCAGGGGTATTAACACTGCCAACCAGGCCTATGATGGGATACCTCGTGCCAGTAATTTCACCGGCTGTCTTACTCACCACGCCGAAACACAACAGTGCAAGCACTGCTGCTTCACGGCAGGATTAGCGAGGAAGATGGTGGTAGCAATCCGGGCGGACCTTGCACAAGGTCCTACCACCTAGTTGTGAGCATGCTTGTGACTTCGACTGTACAAGCTATTAAATACCTCAAAGAAATGGCCAAAACCCTAAATCACAGGTTTTACCAATTTAGGAAGTATCTTAGTTAAGTGGACAATGTAAAAAGATGTTTTTGGAAATAAATTATTATGATTATTAAGTTTAGGTAACAAATGAACTAAGTAGGTAAGTGAATCTCTCCGTTTGTCTCTCACTTTAAATACGCTATGCATGTAGCAGGACGTGAATACAGAACTCGCCACAATTCTCTTGTGCCGATCCCTGCACCTACAGATTAAAATTTATTTAACTTCAAAATATCCATCTAACTAACTTACTGTGCGTGCAGTCATTGGAAACCTAATAATAAACTGGTGTAAGTTAGAATTTTTCTGTGTAAACTTCCCTTTACCACATTTTTTCGTTACGTTATGTACAAAATACGTAGCATTTTGTAAAAATGTAACGTAATCGTAACGAAAGTGTAACGTATTTTATACAAAAAATCGTTTATCATGGTGAATAACGACATTTTGAACATAATAACACATGCCACTTACATGGAAAAGATTACCCTATCGTATGAAAAAACAACCAGTTAAAAATAATCACTACTTACCCTTAAAATCGAACAAGCACTTTCGACGTTTTTTCGAAAAAAAACCTCCGCGTCACTTTTGATGGCTGTTTGTCAACAAACTGATGAGATTTATTTATCTCATCGATGTTGCCCTATTAGAGTATTAGTTGCCAGTGTACAAAAACAAATTTCTACCGAAATTGGCGTTAAAGGTAGCTTAAAAAAGCGTCACCTAAGTATTCGTAACGAAAACGTGGTTTTTTGGCACGTGAAAAGAAATAAATATAAAACATGAAAATTATTTGATTATCATGATTCCGCAATCGGTAGGACTATCGTTATATCATAAAATTTCGTTTAAACAAAATCATGATCATGAGAAGTTAAATAGCATGAAAATAATAAGGTATTAAGTACTCGTGGTCAAAAAAAATAGTCAATTTTCGTTACGTTTTGGACGGTAATATATTTTTATTATTTTTTAAAAGGGTTTAAATCAATTATCTCATTTGCGACCTTGAGAGTTTATATCGTGTCATATAATAAAAAAAAAATTAAACCTCTAGGTGTTATCAGTTTTTTTTTATCAGCCTTCCAAATTTGAAACGTCCAAATTGGTCAAAATTCGCGGCCTTACCCAGATAATCTTTATTCTTGGATCCAATAGTTTTGATGTAGTTATAAAGTTACGATTTTTTCCTCACAAGATTTCGTGACGTTTTCCTGACGTCAAGAAATTGTGGATGTTTTATGTAGTTTATGTTAATAATTTCTTGACAAAAAGATTTCTTGTCAATTTCATGACGGGACAACGTTTTGTAAAATACTCATAAATCTTAGTCTATTAAAGCTCAGTATTCCCATAAAAATACTTCTAAATATATTTTCAGTACTTGTAAAAACTACCTCGATTGATTGATATGTCAAATTATTTATAATTTCCATTTTTTATTTGAATTGTTTCTTATGTGTGTTTGTCTGTCAGCTCGCTGAGGCCAACAAGATCATCTTCATGAACGCGTACAAGATGAAGATCTCGATCATCATCGGAGTCTTCCACATGTTGTTTGGTGTCTGCATGTCACTCTGGAATCATTTGTGAGTCAACATTTTATTTATTTTATCTATGGCCTGTCATAGAAAAATATTGCCGGTGAGCCAATCTGCAAAACAATCGCTTCGCTTCAATTCAATCAATGACAATTTATATTAAATATAATGACCCCGAATAACTCACGTCTTAAATCGAGTTTAGCTCGACATGTTTCGGGCTAATCCGTAGCCCTTCGTCTTCGGAGCAACGCGACTCAGCGGCTGCTGCAACACGCGCACAGCAGCCGCTTAGTCGCGTTGCTCCGAAGACGAAGGGCTACGGATTAGCCCGAAACATGTCGAGCTAAACTCGATTTAAGACGTGAGTTATCCGGGTCATTATATTTAATATGAGTGAGTCTCACGGTAGTTTCATGTTCAAAATGACAATTTAGTTGGTTTTTCCATATTATCGAAGTAAGGAAGGAGGTAGGTATATTATTATCACCTCGATGGATAGTCTCTAGTGTCCGAATCCATACTAATTTGTATTTGTATGTTTGTCCGTCTTTCACGTGCAAACGGAGCGACGGATCGACGTGTTTTTGGGCATAGAGATAGTTTATGGTCCAGAGAGTGACATAGGCTACTTTTTATTCCGGAAATATGCACAGTTCCCGAGGGAACAGCGCGCGATAACCGAATTCCAAGCGGGCGAAGCCGTGGGCCAAAGCTAGTCAGTCCCATATATTTATTAAGGTCAGGTGCAGATAGAAACAATCGAAGTGGCGGTATGGGTCAATCGACTTTTTAGTGTACTTTGTTGCCATGTTAACCTCTCCTGAGTTACTTATTAAAAGTTGCATGTTATGAGGTACAAATCATCTAAAAGTTAGAAGTTGTGACAGTTTAAGGGCGAGTCCATTCGAACAAAACAAACAGAGACGGCATCACACTTATCCGTCAAATAAATTGAATCAATGGATAGTTCACGGGGGTAAACGTACACTGCCGCAGGTACTTCAAGCGCCGCATCAGCATCTACGTGGAGTTCGTCCCGCAGATAGCGTTCCTGACGCTGCTGTTCTTCTACATGGTGCTGCTCATGTTCATCAAGTGGACGCACTACGGGCCCAACCCGGGAAACTTCGGCAGCCAGGAGTCAGGTACTCGCGCTGCTACCTGCTATGCGCTCTCTGAACTACGGGCCCAACCCGGGAAACTTCGGCAGCCAGGAGTCAGGTACTCGCGCTGCTACCTGCTATGCGCTCTCTGAACTACGGGCCCAACCCGGGAAACTTCGGCAGCCAGGAGTCAGGTACTCGCGCTGCTACCTGCTATGCGCTCTCTGAACTACGGGCCCAACCGGGGAAACTTCGGCAGCCAGGAGTCAGGTACTCGCGCTGCTACCTGCTATGCGCTCTCTGAACTACGGGCCCAACCCGGGAAACTTCGGCAGCCAGGAGTCAGGTACTCGCGCTGCTACCTGCTATGCGCTCTCTGAACTACGGGCCCAACCCGGGAAACTTCGGCAGCCAGGAGTCAGGTACTCGCGCTGCTACCTGCTATGCGCTCTCTGAACTACGGGCCCAACCCGGGAAACTTCGGCAGCCAGGAGTCAGGTACTCGCGCTGCTACCTGCTATGCGCTCTCTGAACTACGGGCCCAACCCGGGAAACTTCGGCAGCCAGGAGTCAGGTACTCGCGCTGCTACCTGCTATGCGCTCTCTGAACTACGGGCCCAACCCGGGAAACTTCGGCAGCCAGGAGTCAGGTACTCGCGCTGCTACCTGCTATGCGCTCTCTGAACTACGGGCCCAACCCGGGAAACTTCGGCAGCCAGGAGTCAGGTACTCGCGCTGCTACCTGCTATGCGCTCTCTGAACTACGGGCCCAACCCGGGAAACTTCGGCAGCCAGGAGGTACCATCATCCCGTAAATAATAATAATAAAACCTATATCGAAAATACAAACTGAAATATAGATGCACAGAAAAACCAGAAAAATAAGACCAGCGCTGGGAATCGAACCCAGGTCCTCGGCATTCCGTGCCGTGTGCTATACCGCTACACCACCGCTGGACCAGTAAAACTTTTCTTAATAAAAATCGGTATTATACATAATATAGATTTAAAAAAAAAACATTTTCATCAGATTTTTCTTTTCTTTGATTTTTGATTTTATTTTTTATTATAATTATATTTTTTTATAATACTATCACAATAAGTAAAGAAAATAATAACAATTCATTTAAATAAATAGATTAAAATGTTTGAGGATGTCCTGAATTTGTGACTGTCGGTGGCAATGGCAGCTTTTTCTTCACAGAATCCTAGCACCAAAATTAAAAAATGTTAAATTGTCTATATGTATATAATTCTCATTATTAATAATACAGCTCGTATAACAAATTTAAGAGTTGTCAAATTCCGTATTACAATTACTAATACAAATTTAAAAAGTAAAAAAAAAAAATATTATCTTTATATTGTGAAAATATCGCAAAAAATACTTTTTTTTTTGTATTTTCTCCAACTCAGTTCGTGTGTTTCGCAGAGTTCGTGAAGCAGAGTGCTTACTGCGCGCCGTCGATCCTGATCACGTTCATCAACATGATGCTGTTCAAACACGACGAGAACCCGCGGCCCGAGTGCGACGACACCATGTTCGCCGGACAGATGACCATACAGAAGGTGAGATAATCATCTCAGCCGTAGGACGGCCACTGTTGGACGTACACCTCCCCCATAGACTTCCAGTTGCTTCGGTTGGAAGCGGCTTGCATCCACCGTGAACCCACTTTAACCAGGTCATCCGTCCATCTCGGTGGACGTCCTACGCTGCGCTTGTTGCGTGGTCTCCATTCGAGACCTTCTCGGCCCCAACGGCCATCCGTTCTCCGTACTATATGGCCTGCCCATTGTCACTTTCTTTTCTTTGTGCCTCCGGTTCGCAAGTCCAACCAGGGCTTCAAATACCATTAAAAAGTTGGTATCGTTACCTCTGTCAAACAGTATTAACGTTAAACGATGTACCGTTACTTTTACAATTTTTTACCGGTATAAAAATGGTAACGTTATAAGCTGTTAACGTTAATTCAAAAGTGTCGTTAAATGATTACTTCTCACTTTTACATTATAGCAACGTCCCTGGTCATCATATAGATATGTATGTGCTTGTATGTAATTAATATCAAAAATAATTATGAATTGTTATTTTTTTACATGATATAAATTAAACTACTTAAGATTGTTTTTTTGGAATCTTTTTGTATTTTTTATTTCAATTTCTTTTTTTTTGTTACTTTTACGGTCATCCCGTAAAACCCATATCAAAAATACAAACTGGAATATAGATGCATAGAAAAACCAGAAAAATAAGCGCTGGGAATCGAACCCAGGTCCTCGGCATTCCGTGCCACGTGCTATACTACACCACCACTGGACAAACTACTTTACGGATTATATCATGCATTCGCGATTATAATTTTGATCCCGACGTTTTGAGTCCATTTCAAGTCTCATGGTCCCGGAAAAACTAAAAACAAACATTACTGATTGAAGTAGTGTTACTTTTTTCACGTTATTATAATGTGAATTGGGTTACGTTATCGAACCCTAATATGCTTATATGTAAAGAAAATTTAACGTCCTTAAATAACGTTAATTGGGTAACGTTACTATAATGTTAATTTATTAAGTAACGTTATAATTTAATACCGGTACAAGGTATTTTTACGATTTTACCGTTACGTAACGTTACTTATAATGTGAATTTGGTAACGTTAACAAGCCCTGAGTCCAACACCGCTGAACCACCGCGCTGATGACAGAGCTACTGAAATGAGCAATCTTATTAGACAATAAGATGTTGATGTGTACTGACTAGAATTAAGAACATCTTGTGTATACCCTTGTGGTTGCAATTTTTAAATAACTATGAATAGGTATAGACGTTGAAGTGTATTTGTCTCCAGTTGTTCGTGATCCTGGCGCTGCTGTGCATCCCGGTGATGCTGTTCGGGAAACCTTACTTCATCATGCAGGAGCAGAAGAGGCGCGCTGTGAGTACCACTTTATTATAATGTTACCCTAAACCCGGGGCCCAGTCCCGAACTGACCGCATTCCAGCTGCAACGTGACTGCCGACTGTCCATATATTTTCTATTGCAGTTCCGTCGCTGTATTTTCAAATTGAAATTTATTTATTTCACTTGATTTCAGGTGCAAATAAATTACATAAATTGCATTGAGTTTCACTAGAATCTACCAAACAAGGCATGCGGAACTTAACAAAAAGAAAATAAGAAAGACAATAATTTAAATCTAATTATAATTTAGATATTCCTGTACACTATAAAAAGTTTACTACACTGTACTAAACTTTTTATAGTGTACTACGCTAGCTGCACTTCAAGTGTACGAGTGGCCGGCAGATCATAATAATCTTTATCATCTTTATTTGCATAAAAAATGGTACAGCAAGGTGTTACATTTTGAAAATTAAATATAATTTTTTGCTAAGTTGTAATAGCATACAACATTATAAACTTATACCGATGACTTTACTTATATATTAATTTATATTAAAAAAAAAACACTCACTGAGTAGAACAGTTTCTCATGTAGCCACTTGTACATTTTCGTTCTAAATTGGTTTAATGGGAGTTCTGTTATATCTTTAGGGACAGCATTATACATTTTGACACGCATGCAGTAACAGTTTTTTCTATTTAATGCCGTATGCCTTTTGTTTATGCGACCAGCATCTTTAGCCCAGTTTGGTTACGTTTCGGTTAGAATGCAGGGTTTACGTAGTACATGTACTATACTAAGTACTAAAGAGAATTTAGTTCCTGATACTACTAGAATAAATTATTCCCTTTTTCTTCTCTTAGCACATATAGTACAGTCACCAGCATTAATATCTGCCACAGCGGATCGTGCAAAAATATCTGACACGTCCTTCCGGCCCTAGAAATAGTCGTATCAGATATTTATGCACGCTTGTTGTGTCAGATATTGGTGCTGGTGACTGTACAATATCTCTAGAAGGTATTCGATTAAAATGGTCAAAGGTATTTTATTATTTATTACTTGTTTAAATAACCTAACAAATTGTTTCTAATTTCTTGCTTCTCGTCATCGGATAGTTGGAGGTAAGTTTAAAAGCACTAGTACAAAAAAAATGAAATTCAAACATTAAACAAGTTCGAATAATATGAATTTCATTAAAGTTTCGGGGTTTTCATTTATTTAATTAACACATTGTTTAAGAAATATTGCAATATCATGGGAGGGTGACGTTCCCCCGAGCGTATACTTCGTTTATTTTAGGATTAGAAATAAGGCAAACAATCTTGACGAGTCTTTTTAATGAAAAACGTTTTAAAAAAAAACAGTAACTATTACTTATGATACCAAAAGCATGTAAATGATCATATGTCCTTGCTAATTGCTACATATTTGCTGTGACTTATTTCTCAAAAGTGTTTTTCAATAAAAATACACGTCGAGATCGCTTACCTTCTTTCTAATGCAGAAAAAATGAAGTATACGTAAAGTCACCTGCACCCCGCACCAATATCTGTCACAACGAAGCGTGCATAAATGTCTGATACGGTACGACTCTATTTGTAGGGCCGGTAGGGTTAGGGCGTGTCAAATATTTGTGCACGCTTCGCTGTGGCACATATGAATGCAGCGGAGTGTACCGCTCGAAGCACCTCCATGCTGAATGTTGTGTGGTGTTGCCGTGTTAGCGCGCCGGGCACCAGAGCATCGCCGGTACGGCCGAGAACGGACAGGCGGCCGGCGCCGTCGTCGCTGCGCCCGCGCACCACGATGAGGAGATCTCCGAGGTCTTCATACACCAGGTAACGCTTATAAAATATCTACTAGAGTTTACCCGCGGCTTGGCACGCGTAAACTAATCGGCCTGGTAGTTCAATGAATTTCCGGTATTTTAAAATTACCCTGGTAATTTCCAAATATTATATCGTGATCTTCATTGAGGTTGTGTTAAGAACAACTGTACAAAATTTCAAGACCCTGAACCCAACGGTTCAAATTTCAAGATTTTATCTCTGTCCCGTGGGAATATCGGGATAAAAAGTAGCCTATGCGTTATTCCAGACGTCCAGCTATCTTTGTACCAAATTGTATCCAAATGCGTCCAGCTATTTTAATGTGAAGAAGTAACAACCAATTGACCTAGTCCCGAACTTCGCAAAGCTTTTACTATGGGTATTTGACAACGGTAAAACATAAATACATCGATAAAAACGTCCAAGACCCGAGAGCAAATATTCGTACTATTCATACAACTGCCCCGAGTGGGCATCGAACCCGGGACCACGAGGTTCATGGTATGGTAATAGAGTTTTCACACCTCTCCTTCAGAAAAGTAACTTTTCCTCCCTGACGAAAGGGACCAAAGTGCAACTTTTCTGTTCAAGGCTTTTCTAAGTGTTTTATTGCAAATGTAATTTTTTGAAGTTGATAATTGTAAAACCACGCCATTTTCTATGCTGCTTGTTCTTTAATAATATTTAGATTTTTTTTCAAGTTTCTTAATGCTTGGTGTGAAAAGTTGTATGAGCCACTCGGGAGCAAAATTATTTTCATCATGGGCGTTAACACTTGAATCCCTCATTACGCTCAGGATTCTGTTGTAGAATCCTTCGCTACATTCTGGATTCAATGTACGCCCTCGCCGTAAATACACCATTTTGCTCCCTTGTGACACAAATAAGTATGTTTGTGCCAGGCGATCCACACGATCGAGTACGTGCTGGGCAGCATCTCGCACACGGCGTCCTACCTGCGGCTGTGGGCGCTGTCGCTGGCGCACGCGCAGCTCGCAGAGGTCGCCTGGAACATGCTGCTCAGGAAAGGTATGCTATTACAGTACCTGGCCCTGGCCGATCGAACAAAGCTCGCCCTAAAACTCGACAATAAGCGTTTTTCCAGAGATAACACCAAGCTAGATCGATTTGTCATCCCCGAAAACCCCCATATACCAAATTGCATCGAAATAATTGCATTAGCTGAGTTTGCTCCTTTTGCCGCAGGGCAGACTACTAACTTGTATTGGTTATATTGTTGTCTTGCATTGTTTGTACAGTAAGCGTCAGAGAAAAGGAACCCCCTGTGTGACACGTGACAGAACTGTCTGGCCCTGCGGTTAACTATCACGAGCTCTGAGACGAGTGTATCATAGGGAGATCTCGGGTTCAAATCCACTTTTTGTTTTATTTATGTTTTTGGTTTATTTATTTTTTGTAGTATTTTCCTGATCATTTAAATAAGTAAAAAAAAAAATTAAAAAGACATTGATCATTGATAAAAAAATTTTAACCACATTCGAATTGATACGATCTTCGCAGGTGTGAGTGAGACAAGAGAATCTTAGTAATAATATCTGAATACGATCCGAATTGTGTAGGTAATAATTGTTTTATTATTATTCCACGAGCGGACAACAACTTATAATTCTTATAATATTCAATACTCGCATTGCAAGTTACATTCACGCTCACAAGACGCTCACAGTCAATCTTCTCCAAGCGGTGAATAACAACTTTCAAAAATATCGTTTTTCACAAATTTCTCTTATCGAAATCCTCGGAATCGAACTCGATTCACTGCAGGTAGTGCACAGGTCGAATACTTCGTATTGCCGCTAGGCCATTTGAATACCTAACGATAGTTGCAAAATTAATAGATGCTAGTTGCGTGCCATTAGTATTTAGTAGATAATGCAATGCACCAAGCGCCAAAGCAAACACAACCTTCTTGCACATTAAAAAGAGACTTTCAGAGAAGCAGCGACTGTAGATATACTGGGTTCTAACTTTTTTTTCATATTGAGACTTTGAGGGTGGCAGATATTTACTTAATCTTTGCATCCTGTTCTAGCTAATGCGTATAGATATGAATAGATAGATTGCGTTTAATGCCGATTGTTGCACTACCGTAATGTAACTTCAGAGAATTATCAAAGACTGCTGTATTAAACTGCGACTTAAGGTTGAATGTAGGATAATATACTTTATGAGCCTCATTTACTTAACTGAGGGTATATTTATAACGAAATTTACAAATCGTTACGTTTCGTGTCGATCTCCTTGTGTGAATATCTCCACGTCGTAATATTATCCGATTTGTTAAGTTCACGAAAAGCTTTTATTATGGTTCGATTAACAACTTTTTTGAAGGCTAAATTTGTTGTTCTCTGGGAACAAAAACAACCTATAAAGAAAATAACACGAGATATGGGTGTAACGGTAAGTTTTTAATATTATATTTATTGTTAAATATATCTCTCAAATTGCACTTTTCATGTATTTCTAATGTTATTGTTTTCTTTTATACAGAGAAAAACAGCTCGAAGATGGATACAAAGGTATCAAGCGACGGGTGATGTGAAATGTGATCGCCAAGGTCCTCGCCCAGTGGCTTACACCGATGAATCAGAACGACACCGTAATATAGTGCAAGTTCACTCAGTGGCACCCTTCAAATCTACACGCTCAAGTGCTGAAACTTTTGGGGTGTCTCTTAGCACAGTTCGACGACATCTACACGCGGCGAACATCCATAATTATAAAACCGCCAGAAAAATCAAGCTTACTGACGATCACCGCACCAACAGAGTAAACTTTGCCACTCGTTACTTAAATTTCGACTGGGAAAACGAAATAGTTATATTTACTGACGAAAAGTGCTTTAAGTCAGATAAGGATGGGCGAAAAATTATGTGGAGAAGAAGTGGGGAGAGGTATGACCCCAACAACGTATTAGATCTGAGAACAAGCGGGCGTTTAACACTAGGTAAATAACCACAGAAGTAATAATAAAATATTTTTACTATTTTTGTGTATCTATCACATTTATTTAAATCACGCGCTAGGCGTGTATTTAATATTCTTTTGAAGTTTTCTTAGATCATATGTTGCAACAGATTTTAAAAGGTTGACTGTTTTAGGTTACTGGGGATGGATGTCTTCATTGGGCCCAGGCGAGCTAGTGGCAATAGGCGGCCGCATGAACAGTGAGCGATACCTCGAAGTGTTGAAAGACGTAATGCTACCGTCAGTGCGTGTGGCATATCCTGAAGGACAAATTTACTTGGTTCACGATAATTCTTCAGTGCATAAGTCCAAAATTGTCAAAGACTGGCTAAATAGCCAAAAAGAAATAACGGTATTTGAATGGCCGGCTAAAAGTCCGGACCTAAATCCAATAGAAAACTTGTGGGGTCAGATGGTATTGAATTGGGACTCCAGTGAGATAAGGTCTAAAAAGAATTTGGATAATGAGGTAAACAAAACCTGGGAACTGTTGCGTAATAGTGATACGTGTTTCAATATGATTTCGAGCATGAAAACTCGGCTTCAAGAAGTAATAGATAGTGAGGGCTATCCTCTCCGTTACTAAAAGTAAGATTATTACTTACCAATAAAACAGCATTGGAACGAAAGAGCAAGTGTTAATATTTCCTATTACTATTATTTCGTAGTTTATCAATAATAAACAGACCTTTGTTATGATCAGTCAAGTTACCCTTGTTGACGAGTATTCATGTGTTAATGCACCATCTGACCTCACATAGGTATTGTTTTTAATGTTGTTTCAAAAGGGTTATCAGAAACCGTGATAATAGAGAAAGATGTAAATTGCTATACTATAATAGTTCAGCATGTTGGTTCTTTCTCAGTAATCACAGGCACAATTAATATTAACAGTCTATGTAAAGAAGTGTTGTTAATGTTTTTATAAATATGATGTATAAGCGAAACGTCACCCCCCGGTATTGTGTTATATTTGTAAATTTAGTTCGGCTCAAACCCTAGGTAAATAATCATATTTTAACAAAAAAAGAAAACTGTATACCTACTGAACCAGAAATCTATGGATAAATAAACAAATATTGTGTTTGCAACATGCCTATCATTTTTTTATACCTCAGGCCTATTTTAACAAAGATCTCTTATATAATAATAACAATCAACGACAGGTGATAAATAAAATCTAAAAAAAAAGATCAAGGTGCGGGGTTTGAACTGCGAACCATAGCATGTCGAGGCCAACTAGCTATCCACTAGACCAACTCGCTCTCTACGTAACATGACAAAAATATTGAACGCTTTGATGTCATTACCAAAGGGGGGATCCTTTTCTCTGACGCTTACTGTACTGTTGGCAATTAAATATTTTCTTTCTTTCTTTCTTTCTCTTCTTTGAAATCGTTGGAGCCGTTTCCGAGATTCTGATTGTATATAATAAGAATTGCTCGTTTAAAGGAATGAGATAGATAAGCAGACGCTACTCCACCACGATGAGTAGTACGACCAAGAACTTTAAGAGTGTTTATACCTGCTGAGCTGGCAATGTTGCATTTTTGTTAGTTTTTCTCGATTATTCCATAAAAATTTAATGAAAATTGAAAATGTGGTCTGATAGAACTTCTTAATATATAAGTTAATGTGTCTACTCCAACTTTTATATTCTTTAAACACGAACAAATGTTTATTAACGGTTTTTAAACAAAATAAAAGTCTATCACGAATAATTATTGGAGTAGACACATTAACTATATATTAAGAAGAGTTCTATCAAACCACATTATTTAATTTTCCTTAAATTTTTGGATTTGGCTGAATTTCTTATTTGTATTGAATGTCAGTAAATCCACGGATATGTTACCTCAGCTCCTCATGCAAGTCCCTATGTTGTAACCTGTACCGTGTGCAGGGCTGATGTCGACGGGCTTCGGCGGCGGCATCTTCCTGTACGTGGTGTTCGCGGGCTGGGCCGCCATCTCGGTCTCCATCCTGGTGCTCATGGAGGGGCTCTCAGCCTTCCTCCACACGCTCCGGCTGCACTGGTAAGCTACACACGTCCGGATATCTACGTGCTGAATTACATCCAAATCCGTCCAGCCGTTTTAGCGTGAGCCTAATCATTTCCCAAGCGGTGATTGCTTTCCATCAGAGCCACCTGCTCGTTTTCCCCCTATCATATAAAAAAAGAATAATAATATTATAAACAAGCATTTTTCGCATGTATCATGTTAGAAGAATAACGAAAACCCAAGATATGATTGAAAATGACATTTTAAAGGTTTTTTGTGCCGGTTGTACTTTTTGTTGGCTGTACTTGCATTGTCATCTGAACTACATTTAATTTCCGTGCCAAATTTCAAGTCGATGCCATTAACCACTGAGGAGTTCCGTCCTGCGGAGATGATCCTGGCCGGACTACCAGGATGTCAATATCAGGTTATTGTATTGTCACCAGATTTACATAAGTATGCCAAATTTTAAGTCAATCTGACCACTAAAAGTGGGTCAGGATTCAGTTGCAAGATTTGACCCGAACATACATACATACATACGTACATTGCAAGTTAAATAAATAGTTCTAACAGCTCTCGCTATACGTGCTTCCTTTTCTTACTTCACTACAAACCTACCCTTTGTCTCCAGGGTGGAGTTCCAGAGCAAATTCTACGCCGGCGAGGGTTACCTGTTCCAGCCGTTCTCCTTCGAGATCATTCTGGAATCTGCCGAGCAAGGCGAAGAGTAAACTGGCAACACTGGCGGCCATCACAGGGGCTGGGCTACACTCAGCTTGACCTTGGTTTTTATTTATATTAACATTTTATTACTTTTTTTATTCAATCAGGAGTTGCAGTAATTAGAAATGTGCTGAATACTTTTCTTAGACTTTACATATTTAAGTCAGAGACTTGGTGGTCAAATTTGAAATCACATCCTTAAAAATCTGTATTATACAAAAATTACTGCTTGAATTTAATTTCTGTTAGAGATGTAACTTCACTTAAAGCAATCATTGTCGAATTGTTTATTTAGTGTTATTTACATTTCAAATGATTCTCTGTTTCCCATAATATCCAAATATACAGCTAAATTTATGGATGTGTAGAGCCCTGATACTAAGAATCAAACATCTACCTTTATTAGGCCACTCGGCAAGTCGCATCCTCTATTTAACGATTGTATAAAATATTATTGTGTAGTAGCCCTGTTTTAAGAACTAGAAACAAATTGCAAACCCGACTAACGCGTGTGAATCCATTATTATGTGTTATGGAATGTATATGGCTGTGCCATATATTGTACATCACGCGTAATGTATCGTCTGGTTAGAAATAGGTTGTTTGCCGCCGTAGTGTTATAGATTGCGTAACAAGTTATGTACCCTTTCTTCGATTTCAGACGTAGGTAAGTATGTGTTTTGAACTAAAAAATCTATGTATATCTATGACATTGGTAGCTTAATTGTTACCAAGTAATATTGAACTAGCTTAAAAGTATTTGTTGAAGAATCGTATCGAAAAATCCAATATACATTATATTCATAGAAGATTTTTTTAAAGCTTTGTATTTGCCAGTGTTATTCGAAGAAGGGTTAAATTAAAACAAATTTTGTATTGTGTACATGTTTTTTTTATTTGCTATTTTTTAGGCAATAAATGTGTGGATTCATAATTTTGTATTCTTGCAACCCTTGTGTACTTAATTTTTATAATTGGATTAAGAGGCTCTCTCGTACTGTAGCATGCACTTAGAGACGACGATGTCATTCCAGTAGTTCGGTAGACGATCACACACTGTTGCGTAGGTGTTTATGAATAAATGTTTATGTAGTATGCAGAATATAGTTTTATTGTTCCTTAAAATTATACGATCGCCTTCACTCCACTTGCTACAGGGAGGAGAGGATAAAAGGGATTTCTTATCTAGCCAGAGTCTTGCTTCAGCCATTTGCTGGAAAGCCGGAAGAGGAGGCATGCATTCTCTCGTTAAACTGGGGGTTTTTGCTTGGGTTAATCTTTTTTTTATCTCCATTGGTTCTTCCTTTACCGACCTTCGTCTTTGTTTGTAGTACCCTTAATAAGGTGGAGGTGATTTAGCGACCACTTGCATTGATTTGGAAACTGAACCTTATTATTTTCATGATACGTCACAATTTCCATTGTAATGATTGAAAATACGACTAGCTTTTAAAAATATTCTTTGTCGGGTATGTATTCAATAGCTGCTTTTGATTCTGTAGTAGTATGCTCCTTATGGCCTTATCAAGGGTTAAGTTAGGTTTTGGCAATATAGATCACTGTTCTAAAAAAAAAAAATGACAAGGCTCTCATACCACCCAGCTACTCTGTGACGGAAACCCTCATGACTTCGCAATGCTCTTAATCATATTCTGCGCCGATGGTGATGCTGATGTCTCCGGGCAGCACGGTGGTGCGGTGGTACCAGCGGTTTGTGTCCACCACCACTGCAACATTCAGGATTGTGTTAACTTCTCGGTCGTAAATGCATGGAAAACAAAATCTTTTTTTTATGGGATAGGGGCAAACGGGTCGCCTGATGGTGAGCGATTACCGTCGCCCATGGACACCTGCAGCACCAGAACAGGCACAAGTGTGTTGCTGGCCTATTATAGGGGTTACATTCCGTTTTGCCTTCTGTAACGGTTCTGTTCTTCGAGCGAATTTCTGTATTTCGGATTCTATCGCTCAAAGCACTTACAGTCGAGGAAACTGGTTGATTTACAAGACCTGGCACTGAACGGAAGTAATGTCACTTAGACATTTTTGTGGGCAAATGAATGACAGATGCATGACATTTTCACACTTGTGTGGAGTGTATTCAAATAGGGAACACGTGGTACCGTCGCCGTTTTTTAAGCAGCGGTTTGGTCGCACCTTTACCTATACCAGGCGTTTTCGACCTCTTTATTTTAATGGCACACTTCGTGCGTCAAAGTTTCACGGCACACCAGTAAAAAATAGCCAAGTGCGAATCGGACTGGCGCGTGGAGGTTTCCACCCGCTCTGCTATTTCTTCCGCTCCGTTATCATAACAACCTTTGTAACAACCTGACAACGTGAATGGCACACGCCACGCGTCAGTTGTTTTCGTACTATTTTCATGTTAAGGGGATCCCGTGCCTCAGTGACCTTCGATCTGAATTCCTTAATTTTCTAATGATTTTTGTAGCTTATTATATTAACAACAACGGCTTTAAGCAATATAGTATCCCATATTTACTTCAAAGTTCATTGTTTTCGAGATATTTGGCATCAAACTTGTACAATTTTAGGCCAAAAAACTGGTTTTCTGGCCATAACTTTTGTGTTAATTAGTTTCAAATGAAAACCCTCGACCCGTTTTTAGAGACGTCAAAGACGAACCCAAATATGTAGATTTCGTATATGTTAGATCTTTTACGTCAATAGAGATACGAAATAAGTGTTTTTTCAGACAATGTTTAAAAAAAACGTACAAAATTAAGTACTTATTTATTTTTTTTCAAAATCCGGTGGACAAAAACCGAAGAATCGAAAAATCGATGAAAACCTCTGGCAGCCCCTTAAAATAGCTACCTATTCATGATTTCAATTCTTCACAATCACATCGCGGCACATCTGAAAGTATACGCGGCACACTGGTATGCCGCGGGCCCCCGGTTGAAAACGTGTGACCTATACGTATGCTACGAGTACGTACGTATCTCGTGCGGTGCGACGGTGAAGCTGATCTGCCGGCACGCGTAGAGGCACTCGGGCGGCGGCGCCAGCTGCCAGCGCTTGCGCCCGCGCACCTGCGCCTGCCACGACACGTGCCGCACGGAGTCCACCTGCCACAAGCCTTAGTCAACACGTTTTTCTTTTGGCAATGTAACAAAAAATTAAAAAGAAGCGCGTCGAAGTTCTTGAATACGTCATACCGAACTTTACCTAGCTGTAGATATTTATAATTTTTGTTTAATTGTATTTTTTGTTGACTACTTATATTTTATGTTACCTACCTAAACTACATTTGCGTACCACAAGCCGATGCGCGTTCAAGATGTCCGTCCTACGGAAACGATCGTGTCCGAACTACCGGATGTCACTACCAGATTGTTGTATTGTCAGTAAATTTAGGCACATGAGTGTGCTAAATTTCAAGTCTAGACCCTGGAAGTTGGTCGAATTTAACGGAAAAGGAGAATTTTTAGTGTGAAAAGAAAGGAACTACTGCGAGTAATCCAATTTAAGTTGCAAGATTTGAGCCGCACATACAGGCATACACACACTGGCAAGTTAAATGAAGGCTTGCAAAAATAAAAAAATCGTGTGCAATATTTTCTGACGATCTAACTGATAGATGATGTAAATAGCCTAACCCGAATGAAATTTCGCCATACAAATTCAACTATCTTCTCACCTCGCCGGTGGAAAAGCTTCATAAGTACACGTAGCCAAACCTGCAGAGTAGAACTTTTTCACAATAAACGTCTCAGTGGCTTCTGTGATAACAACAATGATGGCTTACTGAGAAAAGCTTCCTGGTCGTGTTTACAGCAGCAGCAGGGTGTGGGTTTGGTTTATTACTCACATGCATGTGGGCGCCCTGCCCCGGACCGCCCATGAAGAGCCAGTCGACGGCGTCGCTCTCGGCGGCCGGCGGTAGGAAGTACGGCCGGCTGTAGTACCCGCGCAGCGCCGCCGTCTCCGCCTCGAAGCACGTGCTCCAGCCCACGTACCTGCGTGAAACATGCTCATCTACGACCAGGCTGTTAGTACGGACACGCGACGCTCGCGGTACGGTAATTCCTTCAATATTTCTTTACATTTAAGCATTGGCAAATATACCTCGTTGAGTTTCTTGCCGGATTCTTCTCAACAGAGGTTTTTCCGAACCGGTGGTAGATTTTTTTTGACATTCATAAGTGCTTGTTATACCTAGCCTAAATTGAATAAAGACATTTTGACTTTGACTTTGATTGGCGTATCTAGGGTTATTTTTCAGGGGGGGGGGCTGGGCTGGACTTTTGTGTGAAGATAGGTATCAGTATAATAGAACATCCTGGGATGGGATGGGCCTATGTTTATAAGAAAGAAAGAAAAAATATTTATTATATCCATAATAAAATCAACCATACTTAAATGTTTTCATTCAAAATTTTCCACGAGTTTTACGGTCAAGGAAAACTTCGTGGAACACAGCTGTGAAGGAATTCAAAGGTTGGTATGAAGTTCCCAATCCGCGCTGGTCCCGCGTGAAACTACAGCCTAAGTTCTCTCTTTCTATGAGGCCTGTGGCCTGGTGTTGGGAGGGAGGGAAGCCGAGATAAATGGTGACATGAACCTATAAGACATAGTTTTTATATTGTATAGTTTCTGACTTCATACCAAGGTGCCCCAGACAGGTTGGCCCTCTGTTCGTCCATGGCGAAGACGTCGGCCAGCGAGCGCAGTCCTGAGTTATACGCGAAGAAGGAACACGCGCTGGTCTGCCGACCCAGCGACCCGCGCTGGTAGAACTCGCGGAAGAACTCGAAGCTGAACTCCTGGATGGGAAACCGACGGACTATTTGTAACTGCATTATTTTGAACACGCTTACCCGCTTTTTGCTGTAAAGGCGCAGTCGCAGTTTAATTGGTCGATAGGGCCCGAATAGGTACGGGAGATTTCCATAACGCATGACATGGGCCCGCATGTGGGATACGGGAGGTTTCCATAGCGCATGACATGGGCCCGGGCATGTGGGATACGGGAGGTTTCCATAGCGCATGCCATAGGCCTGGATTTGGGTTTCACTAGTCGCTATTCCGCCTGCGGGGAGTTACCTACTGCACACTGTATGTAGGTAGACCAAGAAACAGCCTTAAATCATCCTCCATACACGGACTGCTTAGAGCAGTTGGGACCAACTGCACGAGAGCAGTTAGTTGCGGTCGGAGCCTTCAACCCGAAAGCTCCATTCTAAGACTAGCGATTGAAATTTCGAGATTTTACCCCGATCCCGTAGGAATATCTAGATAAAAAGTAGTCTATGTGTTATTCCGAAAGTCCAGCTATTTGCATACCAAGTTTCATCAAAATCCACCAGTTTTAGCGTAAAGGGTAACCAACATACACACACACGCAAACTACGATTAGGATTTTAGATTTGACTTGTTAATATACCTTAACAGCCTTCCAGTCCTGGGTAGCATCAGTGACTATAACGGGGATGGTGTTGTACGCATACAGGTCCTCGAACTCTCGCGCGGAGATGTTGGCGACGCGCGTCACGCTGTCCACTCCCGCGCACATGGAGCAGTCCTCCGGCGGCCGGAACAGCGTCTTGGAGGTCGACGGTATGGCGAGCAGGCACTTCTAGGAACGGAACAGATATCGTGTAGGTACCTACTTAAAATACTAACGTATCTACGTTACGTACGTACTTACGTATTGAATACATATTCAAGACTGATTTTGCAAACTAATTAACTTTCTGACCATTCTTGAACGTTAGAGTTTTCTTCTAGATGATGGCTAGGAATAAGAACGTAAAAGGGTTTGTAGGTAACCAGAACGAATATGTGGACTCAAAATTGAGTTTAAAAAGAAAAGTGCAGATTGATGGACTGGCTGACTCATCAACGACATATGTGAAGCTTCTGGACCCAGAAAGCTGAAACTTTAAAGATATACTGGGGCTTTGGACTGGATTTTCGTCTTGAATACTCCGTTTCAGTTTTATTCACCCATTATAGTTAACCTCACTGTCTGTATCTTACCTTCGTCGATAGATCCAAATACAGCCACCATACCGCTGACACCAAAATCAAAATGGCCACCGGAAGTACTACACGACATTTCAAAACTCCCGCCAAAATGTTCGCGCCCTTTTTCTGAACGACATCGAGCTGACAAATATCAGAATCGTTTAACTTCAGCGAATTTATTTTACTCACTATTTTTAATATTTTTAATTCTGCTATTTTAAGTTTTTTCTCACACGTCTTTGTCTTGGTTTGGATCATTTTGCGTGTGGTGTTGGACTGAAAAGGGCGGCTCGTCGCAGGGGCATTTTATAAGAGGCGATAAAAGGTTTCAAACGCGACAGTACCTAACCACATTTTCCATCAATTGACGCACTTGATTAAATTGTTAGTGTTGTACAGTCGAGTTTTTAAACTTTTGAGCAAAAATTTCTAAGCGTGTTCAGGTATTTTTGATCGAATTTTTGCTCAGTACTTTATAGAATCTCAACTGTACACTGAAGGGTTAGATTTAAGAGCGTCGTACAAAGGTATATTCATACTTACATTATATACTAAGAGCGACTCTTCCTTTTCATAATTTTAACCGTATATCAGCGTTTCGGTGAAAAAACATCGCAGGAAAGACTTCATGATCATGACTTAAGCACTTGACCTCCCTAACACGTTAAGAGGGGATGTCTTTTTGGCAAGGTAGGTAGAATATTTCAAAAATATTACAGATTGGTAGAAACTGCTAATTTTTGTAAGAGAGGAGTATCCCCCTCTCCCCCTTTACAAACCGTTTGCGCAAAAATCTGGAAAAAATTGTAAAATAGTACAGTCAAAGAAATTAATTTACGTGCCAGGGTGGAACCTTTTCATAATCGTTTTTGTCATGATTTCTTAGCAGATGTATGGAATGTCAATATGATATGACATTAGTAGCACAAAGGTTCCACCCTGGGTAGTGATTTAATTTCCTTGACTGTACATACTCGTACGGTACCTATAAAAAATATAAAAGGAAAACTATGCCATGCTGAGCTTCTCGTTTGATATTGTAAAAGGTGACTTTGGGTCCTATACTGTGGTAGGTATGGCTCCTGACGTCAGAGTGAGCAGCAGCGCTCGCTATTGCCAACTACGACGAACTCCAACGCTGCGGTGTAGATCACAGACTACTCAGAACTAATAGTTGGAAGGCAAAGGGCAATCACACTATTTTTCTAAAGGGCTCCTGGACGGGCCATATTTTCACTGCAATTTGTGGCCGGCAACTATTGGTGTCCCTCTCTTACTCACATGTTAGACAGCCCCTTAAGAAGTTGTCATAAAGGTTGGCTAAATAAAATCGCTACGCTACCGTTTTCAACCAACGACCACTCTGTCAAAACAAAAGTGCAGTGTACCTATTCATTGTTGTAGTATGAAATACGTCGTAGTTGAGCACATAGTGGAGTATCTAACGTCCAACCCTAGCCGCCCTGGTATCATCCCTATCCTGCAAATAGCCGTCGTGCGCACTTGGTGTGAAATTGTTATTCATTATCAGCAACGTCGCAGCTGGGGCTTGCGAGTGATAGCAATTGATTTCATTCGTTTACGGTGCGTCTACTGTGAAAATTGAGTTTGAAGATTCGTGGCTTTCGGTTACGTTCGTATCGTTTGTTTACAACACTAAGATTAATTTTCGAACATGCGTTTTGATAGCTCTTAAAGATTAGTGGTGTTAAATAACCTACTTTCATACGTAGTTGGTGCAGGTTGGTGCCTTTATAACTTTTAAACTAATAAGTTTTATTATTTAATACTAGCTTTTGCCCGCGGCATCGCTCGCGTGGAATTCGGTTATAGGTGAGGCCCATGCAGCACAGATTACAAGAATAGTAGCTATGCAGTCGCTCGACGCTCGTTTCCAACGTCAAATCAGCAGGGCTACTACGAAGCTAGAAACTCGAAGTTGGTGTCGTGCGGTCCCTCTTGCTCTCGTATTAAATAGTATAAGTGTCAGAGCGACCGCCCGACACGAACTTCGAGTTTCGTGTTTCGTAGTAGCCCTGCTGGTCACGTGACATTTAGCGATGAAGCTGAAAATGTTGAGCTTTATCGCTGGAAAAAAAACGTCTTCAATTTCGGCAATTTCGCTGCTGCTCGACGCGGCGACTTGACGCTAATTTTTTGAGTCGCCTTCAAAATGGGGTCACGTGACCAGATTTATCGCTGCAAACGAGCGACTAACGACTGCATGTGGGGGCACCCACGCGCGCTGTTCCCTCGCCTCGGGACGGGAACTAACTATGCATTTTTCCGGGATAAAAAGTAGCCTATGTCACTCTGGCAGTGGTACTGATAAAGCAGCAGATCTACCTGATTTTAGAATTATCTACTGATCTACTGACTTATTTTTAAAAATTCAAGAAATCTACCTGCTTTTTTGATTTCATGGATAAATCCAAGATACTATTACAAAAACAAATTCAAAATCGTGTCTGTTCGTGGTTTTTGCACTACTCGAATCTGCTCTCTGGCCCATCAACTATCTCTATGCCAAAAATCACGTCGATCCGTCGCTCCGTTTCGACGTGAAAGACGGACAAACATACAAACACACACTCACAATAATAATATTAGTATGGAATAACTAATCCACTAATCCGACAATTTATTTTTTTCAGTAGGTACGTATGTTTCTGTGGTAGCCTAATTTTACTGAAACAATAAATAATAGTTTTCGAATAGTCTTTCTGGTGTTGCCATATTTTTCAAATCAAAACATCTTATTGTCATTTTCATATCCATAACTGTCAAAAACGCGTCATCAATGTCATCGTTGTTGTCTGTCACTCACTCGATAAATTGCGATTGCGGCACGAAAATGTGCAAAACAAACGCGAAAGAAAAAGTAATAAACATTTAAAAGCTAAACCATATCCACATAGTGTTCCTGCAAAATTACTGGGTCATTATTTAAGTAAAAGAACGAGAAAATATTCACAAGAATGGCGGCAATTTTAGGAGGTGGCCTCGGCGGCCTCTCCACAGGTTATTATCTACTTAAAAACAATGTTATAAGTAACAACAACTTGAAATTATTCCTTGTGGAAGCTACGAATAGTTGCGGCGGTTGGATTAAATCAATCAGGACTAAAGACTACATATTTGAGCAGGGACCGAGGACCATTCGGCCAAAAGGTGTGACTGGATTAAATACCCTCAATATGATACAAGACCTAGGTCTTAGCGAGCACGTGTCTCCGATAACGCCCGAGCATCCCGCCGCCAAGAATAGAATGATTTACGTCAACCAGTGCCTACACACACTGCCATCAAACATCAAAAGTGTATTTCAAACCACACAACCTTTCTCTAAGCCCCTAATCTACGCTGTATTCTACGACCTGAGGCAACCACAGAAGCACATGCAAGATGATTCTATCTATAATTTTGTAGAGAGGAGATTTGGGAAAGAGATAGCGGATTATGCTATCTCTCCAATGATATGTGGCATCTGTGCAGGAGATGCCAAAGAAATTTCTGTGAAATTCTTAATGAAAACTCTTTTTGAGTGGGAGCAGAGCCATGGGGGTGTCATGAAAGGGTTCATGAAATCTATATTCAGATCTAAGTCGGGGGATACTTTAGAATTGAGTGACTTAGCAAGGAAGGCTCAAGAGGAGAAATGGAATGTGTATTCCATAAAAGGTGGGCTTGAGACATTCCCAACAGCTTTGTGTGATCATTTAAAAAACAATGAAGTGGACATCCAAATGAACAGTAAAATAGAGGAGATAGACTTTGTAGATTCTAGTACGGTACTACTGAAGAATGATATTGGGGAAAAATTACAAGCCCACCATGTGTACTCCTCCATTCCGTCACATTCCTTAGCTAAATTAGTGGAAAAACAACACCCAGAGCTGGCTAAGAGTTTAAATGAGATACCCTTTGTCACTGTTGCTATAGTAAACTTGTTTTTCGAAGCGCAACAGCTCATTACCCCTGCATTTGGATTCCTCGTGCCTCCTATTGAAAATTCTCCCATTCTAGGTGTTGTATTTGACTCCTGTTGCATTCCTGATCAGAACGGTACTGTGCTGACAGTCATGCTCGGAGGGAGATGGTTCAAAGAGAGGTTCGGGGATGATGTTACCGAGGAGCAGTTGCTGAGCATAGCAATGAAAGAAGTTAACACAATTCTGAAGATAAATATTCAACCTTCAGTTAACAATGTTAGTATTTTAAGGAATTGTATTCCGCAGTATGTTATTGGCCATTATGAGAGGGTGGATGCCATAAGACAGTATATTGTGAAGAATAATTTGCCTATTTCCCTTGTCGGGAGCAGTTATGATGGAGTAGGCATTAATGATGTCATTTATTCTGCTAAGAAACAAGTTGAAGACTGTATTTAAATTAATAAAATTGACAGTACCTTGAAACAATAATAGATAAAGTGAAGGCCAGTGCAAACTGGTAGTATGGACAGCAGGGTATTCATGTCCGAACAGTGATGAGAGCTATCCCTTATGATACTGCAATCATCTCCCTCCAGCAGGCCCAACTCTCCCCTCCCCTCCCTTTTAGGCTGGCAACGCACCCGCAGTCTTAATAATGCTGTAGGTGTCCATGGGCGGCGGTGATCACTTATCAGGTGACCCACCTGCTCATTTGCCAGCTATTTGATAAAAAAAAACTGCTGGAGTGCCTGGGAATGACACATGGACACATACAGGTGGATTTTAGCCCATAGTGCTGCAGTATCCTCCATGATAGATTGCAGTGGATCAATTTTGAGATTGATTTCTGAATCGAATAAAATTATGCATTAAATTAATATCCTCTGCTATCCTGTTTACCGGTTTGCACTGGACTTGAGCATTACTTTGGATTGGGTGTTATGTAAATAAATGGTGTAATTAATTAATGATGTGCAATTTGTCTTCCAAAATGAAGCATATTTTTTGTTTTTTATCGCATTGTGTTGTGTTTTGTGCTTATTGCCTAAAATGCCATGTTTGAACAAAATATTTAATAAAAAGGTTATTTTAATAAAAACTCAACATAGAGATATAACTTTTTATTTGGTTACAGTTTTAACTGTATAATATAATGCCAGCATTTAGTGGTGCATATAAAAATTGCAAAATTCTATGATTATAAAGAAATACATATGCCATATGTTAGAAGTTTGACAGCATTTCATACACCTATTAAACTAATACATTGCAAAGCATTGAAAATAAGTACTTAAAATGCACGTAGCTTTAACAATATCAGAACTTTTATTACCTTACATAATTTCTTAAAACTATTGTTAATAAAGCTATAAAAATAAATAATTTATTAACTAAACTCTCCCATACATGAACATGATGGTTCACATTGTTCCTTTAAAACAATGACATCTTCAACCCTAAATTATTAATTTATTCAAAACTGGGTATTTTTTTAGAATAATGTAAACAAACAACAGAGAAGTGCAGGCAGGGCGGGTTATCTAAGGCTTTTGCCCAACAGCAGTTGGTTGCTAACACAGGCTAGCAAATAAACATCATGACTTCTTTCTTTCTTCTTTTTTTTTTCTTTCTTTTAAGGCTCACTTAATGGAAAGGCTCGGGAATACTGGCAGTATCTAGATTCATGTTTTTAGAGCAGAGTAATGCGTAAAATTATGCAAAAATTGGATAATTTATTGGTCTTTATCTTATCCTTATCCAAAAGAGGTCAAAGTGGCTTGTGTCAAGTGCATGCCCCTGTCTTTGATATATCTACCGATACTAAAAAAAAATACACAAGTCACTTACGTATTTATAGTTCAGGTATGCCACCAGAGCTACGCGGAGCGGAACTACTTAGTTAGGTAAATTAAGCGTTTCTATTGGTTCCTGAGAAACACATGCCTCGCAACGCATCCTCACTCGTCTCTGGTGGAAACGTAGCCTAATACCATGTTCTGAGAAGTACTTCAGCGGATAGATGCATCACCAATTAAAAATACGACAAAAGGTCAATAAAGCTTCAGCCAATGGAAACCGGGCTTTCTAGATTATAGAATCGTTCTATTCTGCTTATATTTTAGGCACATTTGTTTTAGCCGTTGAGCTTTAGGCACCTGTAAAGCGGTCGAATAGATTCACAGTCACGCGTGCTTGCCGAAAAGAGGCCGTACTGTCTAAAGCCGAGTTTAGACTTGCAAGAAAAATCGTGCGAAAATATGGCCGTAAAGCCAACGAGTTTGTGGTGGTGGTCAATCGAGCGCCGCAATGTAATGCAACTTGCACGATTTTTCTTGCAAGTCTAAACTCGGCTTAACGTGCTGACGTACGCGATCGCATTCACCATCTCTTTCTCCCATCGTCTTGAACTGTGCGTCAGAAAGAAGAGGGGAAAACGATTGTGATTCCAGTGTGTTAGACAACAAGACCTCACATCACTAATTGAATTCGGTGAAGTTTCGTTTTAAGTTATGAATTTTCATACATTCATCAAAAGCCGATGGATATTTTTTATCCCTAGACAGTTTTAAACATTTCAATATAGGCATTTTAATATTGAGTGAAAACATCAAATTCGTCTAGGTATAGTGAGAATCCTATGACTTTTTTGATGTGTGCAATTGCATTTCCGAAGTTGATATATTTTTGATTGCTTCGTGTTCAAGATTTGAATTTAGTCTGTGTACGATTTCAATAAATTATTTCGGACTTTTTGCATGCTATGGCTCGCCGATAGATACAGGTGCCCTGTAATTTATATTTTTAATTATGAATATTTCCTACCCTACTACAACTTCTGTTTAAAAATACTTCAGAGTATTAATATTATCTAAAACAAACTTATAAAGACATCTAATTACACGAGTAATAACTTAATTTACGCCTAGTAGCTTAGCTGCAAGCATAAATGTTATGCTCATCCCAATATATCCATAGCTTTACATATAAAAAAAGTTTGCCTCGGTAAACGCTAAAAGCTATCTGCAAGAAAATCGTACTTACAAGTTGTATTATATTCTGATCCAGTAAAGCACACGAGTTGAATAGAATTCATTTTAAACACTATTTTTGCAGTAAACTTTTTTTAAGCAATCTACTCTTTTACAGACTGAACTGGGAAAATAAACATGGGTTTTTAGCCATAGGCGTCTTGTGTTTCTAGTAGTTCATTTCTATTGCTGTATATATATACACCGTGTTTATTTTATTTCCGTTAACTTCATCAAATCACTCAGTCCAATAATAGAAATTAGTTGCTAATTATGTTTTCGACCAAATAGAAAAAAAAAATTTTTTTTCGTACATAATATTAAAATATGTACCTAGTAAGTTCACAGTCGCCGAATATAACAATTCGACGTTTACAAACAAACAAAATAAAAAAAATAACTTGATTATGTTTTAAACAGTAATGGCAAAGCCTGCATATTCTGAGACAAATTAATTTCATTTGACCTGTCGAATGTTACATTAAAGTTAACAGAAACCAAAAACAACACGGTGTACACATTTACAACCCCAAAACAAAGCGACGCTGCCGCTCGTCAGACACTAAAACTGCTTTAAACTTACGCCTATAGTCCCGCAGACCCGACAGTGCCCAGGTCCAGATAGACCGTAGTGTACAAGGTATGGTCCCGGTTCTGCGAAGCGGTTATGGACTGGGGCACGGTGTTCCGGTACGAGTATTCGACAGTGAGCGCCGTGCGGGCGGGCGAGCCTTCGACAGCGGCGGGGTCGGTCGTCAGCTCCAGGCGGAGGGCTAGCTTGTTGGATTTGCGCCACAGGATTATGCTGAAAAAGGCGATGGTAAGATGATACATTCGAATGGGATTTTGCGAAAAAGTGTGTCAGAGGCATGGCTTCAAATACAGTCGAGTTCATAAATTTGTGAGCAAAAATATGATCAAAAATATCTGAACACGCTTCTATGCCGTTAAGAATAGAGTCGTGTTCAGATATTTGATCAAACTTTTGCTCACAAGTTATGAACTCGACTGTACAAGATTCAATTCTACTCGCATAAGGTTACGTTTACACCAGAGATGACGAGGAATTTTTCATGTACCAATAGAAACGCTTAATTTACCTATACCCTCGCAAGCACAGGTCTAGGGGAAACAACTTAGCGGAGCGAGGATAGGTAAATGAAGGGTTTCTATTGGTTAATGAAAAACACATTTTCTCGCGACACATCTTCGCACATCTCTGGTGGAAACGCTGCTTAACTGAGCTACTTTTGTTCTGTAACTTTTAAAATACATGACCAGTGTTCATTTTTCTCTCAATCTGAGAGGAAGCTTGTGCCCAGCCGGGACGTATACAGGCCGAAGATGAGACGTTGTATTTTGGGCCGCTTATCGACGATCTAGGTGAAATCGTTTTAAGAAACAAAAGCATGATTTGACGTGGTGGCCGCTTGTAGACGTTCGTTGTTTTCACCGGACGATGGACTGTTTTTTGCGGTGTTGTATTGGATTCGTCGCCGGACAAGTGTCCGGTGCATGTCCACACATTCATAAGCAAGGAGCGGAATTTCTCATAGCAACAATCAAACGTCAAAGGAATTGAACATAAGTTTTATCGACTATCGATAAATATTTCAGTAAATTATAAAACAAGTTTAAGTTAATTACAATTAACATATAAAGAGCTTGAGCTGCTTTAAATTAACTTTTACATTTAGAGCAGTATTATCGTTGAAGAATCTGCATTGTAAATAAGTAAGGGATGTTTTTTAATCCATTTGTCAATCGTTTTTCTTTTAGGATTAACCATTTTAATAACACGGGAATGACTAAGAAAAACTCAAGCGACATAAATGTCATAATATGTGACGTTGACGCGATTTATTTTATTTTAATATGGAGATGCAAGTCGCTTATCAAAGAGGTCAAATGTTACAGAATGATGTTACAAGGGGATAACAGGAAGATTCGATTCGATAACATCGATAACTGGAATAGTCGATAAAACTTATGTTCAATCCCTTTGGATGTTTGATTTTTGCTATGAGAAATTCCGCTCCTTGTTCATAAGCCATACAACACCACAGATCTGGCAAAAAAAAACGGTCCGTTGTCCGGTGAAAATAACGGACGTCTACATGTACAAGCCGGAAGGGTCTTACTGGCTGGGCTCGTGACGCGCATCGTCGTCGTACTCGGCGGCGTCGTCCCTGGGCGCGAGCGTCAGCGTGACGGCGGGCGGCGTCACGCGCGTCAGGATCGCCGGCGGCTCCACGTGCGGCCAGCGAGGCTCCTGACATGTTTTACATAAATGTATTAATAATTAAGATTGGTTTTTTGGAATCTTTTATTTCAATTCAAATTTTTTACTTTTACGGTCATCCCGTAAAACCTAAATTGAAAATACAAACTGAAATATAGATGCACAGAAAAACCAGAAAAATAAGACCATCACTGGGAATCGAACCCAGGTCCTCGGTATTGTACCGCGTGCTATACCGCTACACCACTGATGGTCTTAATAATGATGGTGGTGGTGGTATTAATAATGTCACAGTAATAAATTCATGTCACAGGATTGGAATTCTACATGATAAAAAGTAGTATGTGCTACTCCAGACAACCAGCCATCTGTCAAACTAGCAGCTACCCACGGGTCCCACTGAAAAACAGCGTTGTGGCGTTTTGTTTATGCTGAGTGGGCTCCCATTTTTTTTTTTATTCGACTGGATGGCAAACGAGCAAGTGGGTCTCCTGATGGTAAGAGATCACCACCGCCCATAAACATCTGCAACTCCAGGGGTATTGCAATGCGTTGCCAACCTAGAGGCTTAAGATGGGATACCTCAAGTGCCAGTAAATTCTCCGGCTGTCTTACTCTCCACACCGAAACACAACAGCCAGCACTGCTGCTTCACGGCAGGATTAGCGAGCAATATGGTGGTAGTTCCCACCTGCAACTGCATTTATACTATTCAATGTTTTTGTTATAAATTATTATTTCTTCCTAACGTGTTTTTTTCTGTGTATCGCATATGTGTAAATAAATGTTTCTCTCTCTCTCTCTACCTATCCTGGAATTGACCCACAGCACGTGGCCCATTGACTGCAGGGTGCTGGGGTCAGTCTTTTTTGTTGATCCCCATAGATTTCTTCCTGGACCGCTTGCGACGCTTGTAGTCTATATCCTCACCTTGTCTAGCTTCAAGCTCTTGTCCAGACTCTTCTCGATGCTGTCGTCTTTGTCTTCCGTCGCTGCCTCTGTCTCTCCGTGGGGCGGGGGCGGGGGCGGGGCCGCGGGGAGCAGCTGCAGCGCCATCTCGTGTCCGGTGGGGTTGGCCAGTTTGAGCAGCAGCGTGGACTTGGCGCCCGGCTTGATCATCTCGCAGGATATTATCTTCACTTCTGGCACGTGGTAGCTAGGGAGTAATACAGGCTTAAAATTAAGGTCACAGCTCAACCGGCACCCGATCTTTATATGGATTTGTATGGGCATGCGCTCATTACATCAACTCCGTAGCGTCACCGGATCGCCTCGCTCGTGAGGTGTCCACGCGCGGACGGCGTGTAGACCACTCGGTGATAGCTCGCTGGTCGTACGCTTGCCTCGCGTGAACTCCCCACCCTCATTTCATAATAGACTACTCGGAAATTCGTGGACCACGCGACGTTCACTCGTGGACGCCCTGTCGACAACGAGTGGACGCCGAAAGTCGAGGCGATGCTGGTCGGGTGCCGGGTGGCTCTAATGAGCGACCTTTATATCTACATCCTCCACCATAAAATGTACTATAAAATCATCATGTTACAACTTTTTTACTAGGAATTTGTCATCATATCAGCCATAAGACGTCCACTGTTGGACATAGGCCTCCCCCGTAGATCTTCAGTTGCTTCGGTAGGAAGCGGCCTGCACTCACCGTGAACCTGCGGCTTTAACCAGGTCATCCGCCCATCACTTTTGTGGACGTCCTACTCATTGCCACCTCAACGAGCTATACAAGCTGTCTCGAAATTCAGAAATATTTCAGTAGATTGTTGGATTGCTTTTACTGAATACCCTTGTGAATATTTTTTCAGGATTTTTTAAATTGTGGTTGATAAAATAACGTTCAAGTCAAGCCTACTAATATTTGTAAAGACGTTTGGATGTTTGTTACTCAATAAAGTCTAAATCGCTTAACTGATTTTGATAAAATTCGGTATACAGATAGTTTGAGCCCCCGGAAAGGACATAGGATAGTTTTTACTACTACTCACTAGGCCAGCAGCTCGATCTTGAACTTGATGGATCCGGGGTTGTACTCAGGCTTGGTCAGATTATGGTCGCAGGCCCGGCAGCGCTGAGATCGCTTCACACTGAGCAGCTTGGCCAATGGATGCAGCCGGGACACTGACACTGGCTGCCACTCCGGGGAAGCTAGCCGCTGGGGCATGCTAGTAACTGACGGGGACAAACAAGACAGAATGAATGAGTGATGTGATGAATGATTAACATTAAGTTTTAAATTATTATGTTCTAATAAAATAAAGCTGCGAGTCTACTCGTGACCACGGCCACTGGAATGTGGTCGAAACGTCGAGGTAAATATTACTCGTGTGTTTAGATAACTCCCGTTTGCGGTATTTTAATTATAAAATAAACCTGTCTAGTAACACAATGAAAAACGAAAAATGAAAATGAAAAATGTTTATTATGTAACATATACGAAATACAATTAGCAGTGCCCGGCGGACCCCAAACTAGGCTATGCTGAGCATCTTGGTATGAGTCATATATGTTTCTTGAAATAAAGATTATTATTGCCGTAAGGTCGGGGTACTTTGACCCATTGGAAGGTTACTTTGGACCACATGAAAACCACGTAAAAACGTAAAATAAAAATATAAAAACATGATTGATGAATTAACACCAACCACATGGGAAACAGGGGTGCGCCAAAGTTGGCATAATTTTTCAACCCCGATTATTGGAACTCCGAAAATGTTTGTCATACAATTTTCTGTCATAATACTCACTATTTATACTTAGTCACTATTACTACCGATCATAACTCCGAAACATTTAAAACCATAATGGCAGTTTTCATAAATATCTCTTGTACTCCTTTTTTTTGTCACACTTTTTTTAAGCATATTGTTTTGTACTCATAAAACTCCATTATCATATATTTTTAAAGCAGACTTATTTGTAGCTATAAACTTCACTGTCATACAGTTTATGGCCTGCGTTGCTTTCGTTTAGTGAAAAAAAATGTGATGAAATAAGTATTTCGATGACAACGCTATCAATGGGCGAAGCAATCACCATCTGTTAGATGTTATTACTGCAGACATTATTTAACCACAATAGATGTAAGTAACAAAGAAAAAACAATCCGTCAGCAAATCAATTTTATATGAATTTTACCCTCAATCGTCTTATAAGTTTTCGTAGATGTCAGAAATGTAGGTTAGGTTAAGTTAAAACTGCAACCCCCTCAAAACCATACTGCTACCAGTAAAGTAGGTTAGGTTAGGTTAGAACTGCAACCCCTACAGAACCAAACTACTGCCATTAATATAGGTTAGGTTAGGTTAGAACTGCGACCAGTAAAGTAGGATAATCACAATTTAAGTAAATTATCTCATCAATATCATCATCTGGCCTATTTATATTCGTTTATTTCTTCTCCATATTGATAATAATATATAAAAAAAATCACTTCAGTTCCAACATAGCATTAACGTTAAAAAAACTGTATCGATGTTTAAATGTTATGATTAACAAGTTTATTGAAATTGATGATTATGAATGAAAGAAATATGAAAACCAGCATTATGAGTACAAACATATCTTAGTGACAACATTATGAATTACGATATTCTGATAAGTGACCATTATGACCTCAGTTGGTAGTAGTACAAATTTATGACAAATAAAATTATGAAGTTAAAAATTCGGAAGAGTGATGATTCTGGCTACAAATCGGTAGCAGGAAAAAAAATCGGAGGATCGATTTTATGCGAGTCAATATGGACCCGGAAACAGTCGTATTCTCAAAGCAATAATAAAAGGACCGAGTTAATCCCAAGGGCCAAAGTTACCCTTCAGGGCCAAAGTACCCTGACCTTACGGTATTAAATTTGAGGTTGGTCTTTGCTAGTTGACTCACTCTGCTTGAGGTTGACCTCCTTAGTGAAGGCGTCTTCGGGCAGCCCCTCGACGTCCTCCTTGGGCACGGCGGGCGCGAACCCGGCCAGCGCGGCGCCCGCGCCCGCGTCGCCCAGCCCCGCGATGCTGCGCGCCACAGCGCCCGTCAGACCCGTCTTGTCCTGCGCACACGCAACTTGTTACAGCCGGCGGTACCTTACGATAGATAGCTAAGCTTATGCAAAATATGCGTGTTCATGCAGTTCCTCCACCTCCACACTGTAAGAACACACACAAATCACACAAACTCATCTATCACCACCACCACACTACACTGACGCGTTTCGAACTCAACCAGAGCTCATCTTCAGAGTGACACAACCGTAAACCATGCTACCAGTTGTTAGACCAGATTTTTTGCAATACCCAAAGTTGAGTCTAACAACTGGTAGCATGGTGTACGGTTGTGTCACTCTGAAGATGAGCTCTGTTAGCGATCGTAAGGTCGCGGGTGAGCAAGGAAATTCTTTTAGTTCATTGATATGGACCTCCGCAAAGTAACGCCTGATTCAATAAATTACGGTTAAGGACTTTAATTCATGCGCCACCAAGGAACCTTTTCAAAGAAAAAGTCCATGCGATTTTCCTTGTTAATTAATAAAATAAATATCATGGACACTTGACACCAATAGACCTAGTCCCCAACTAAGCAAAGCTTGTACTACGGATACTAGGCAACAGATAAACATACTTATATAGATAACTACATATTAAACATACAAGACCCGAGAACAAACATTCATATTATTCATACAAATATCTGCCCCGGCAGGGAATCTAACCCAGGAACTCAAGTTACGTACGTTTTATAATACGCCTTAGATATAATGTCTTCTTGACAATAGATTTGAATGTTGTATCTGTTTTATCAGATATACGTATATCTTAGTAATTTCGCTTTTGTCTGCTACTTACAGTGAGTGTGATGTACTTCCCGCGGATGGCGAACTTCTTCCTCTCCCGCTCTAGCTTGTCCTGTTTCTCCTGCTGTGCGACAGCCCGGTAGTGCTCTAGCAGCTGGCTCACGCGCGCGGCGTGCGGGGCGCTGCGCTCCGGCCAGCCGCCCGACGCTGGACAGATAAAACAATTTGCCACATTTTTCTACTTGATCTTGATCGGGGTCAATCAACTTTTTCTTGTTTGTTATAGGTACTGTCCCTGTGTCTGGTCTTATTTTATCCTTACTTTTATATATGAAGCTGTGTGTGTGTGTGTGTGTGTGTGGTGTGTGTGTGTGTGTGTGTGTGTGTGTGTGGGTGGTGTGGGTGTGGGTGTGGGTGTGGGTGTGGGTGGGTGTGGGTGTGGGTGTGGGTGGGTGGGGTGTGGGTGTGGGTGGGTGTGGGTGTGGGTGTGGTGTGGGTGTGGGTGGGTGTGGTGTGGGTGGGGTGGGTGGGTGTGGGTGGGGTGGGTGTGGGTGGGTGTGGGTGTGGGTGTGGGTGGGTGTGGGTTTGGGTGTGGGTGGTGTGGGTGGGTGTGGGTGTGGGTGGGTGTGGTGTGGGTGTGGGTGTGGGTGGTGGGTGGGTGTGGTGTGGGTGTGGGTGTGGGGGTGTGGGTGTGGTGTGGGTGTGTGTGGGTGTGGGTGGTGTGGGTGTGGGTGTGTGTGTGGGTGGGTGTGGGTGTGGGTGGGTGTGGTGTGGGTGGGTGTGGGTGTGGGTGGGTGTGGGTGTGGGTGTGGGTGGGTGTGGGTGTGGGTGGGTGTGGTGGGGTGGGTGTGGGTGTGGGTGGGTGTGGGTGTGGGTGGGTGGGGTGTGGGTGGGTGTGGGTGTGGGTGTGTGTTGGGGGGTGTGGGTGGGTGTGGTGTGGGTGGGTGTGGGTGTGGGTGTGGGTGTGGGTGGGTGTGGGTGTGGTGTGGGGTGTGGGTGTGGTGTGGGGTGGGTGGGTGTGGTGTGGGTGGGTGGGTGTGTGTGGGTGTGTGTGTGTGTGTGTTTGTGTGTGTGTGTGTGTGTGTGTGTGTGTGTGTTAAATTTAGGGAATTCTGGGAAGAATAAAGAAAACAGATTAATAATTTTGGTGCCGACCGTTGCAGTCGGTGGCGGCGAAAAAAAGGCTTTTATTTCCCTGAGCCAATGCTTATATACTAGTTTTACAGCGCCCTCTTTGGGCTATTTTGATAGAAAACAATAATTTCGTAGATCTCGTTGATCTTAGGGGAAAACAGTACCATCAAGTTGAACTAGATGGCACTGCTTGTGTGAATCGTTAAATTAATAAATTTAACAGTGTGTGTGTGTGTGTGTGTGTGTGTGTGTGTGCGTGCGTGCGTGCGTGCGTGCGTGCGTGCGTGCGTGCGTGCGTGCGTGCGTGCGTGCGTGCGTGCGTGCGTGCGTGCGTGATTTATTTTGGAAAAAAAAACCTTTTGACTGGTTTAATTACAGTTTTTTTTAATAAAAATAATAAATTCACATTAAAAATCTTACTTACCAACAGGTTGATCCGGTATCCCCACATCTCTGGAAGTCCATCGACAATTAAAGCACGACAAGTAATACATTTTCTTGGGCTGTTTGTTCTCCACCTTGGCGTCTCCCCCGCCGGCCTCGGGCGCGGGCCGCGGCTGCGCGAGCGTCGCGCGCGTCGACAGCGTGTGGAAGCAGCTGGGGCAGTCGAAACAGCTGCTGCAACGGTTCTTCTTCAACCGCGCTTCCGATGATGGCATGTTTTCTAAGCAGTTGGCGCAGTAGTGGGAGTCTACCTGGGGAATCATGACGGATGAATTTAAGATTGGGATCTTGTTTGTTTTAGACCAGTACGTACATATAAAATTTGAAAAGAAGGATGGTCAAAATTAGTATTTGCCAATCAAAGCCAGATCAATGGTTATTGATATTAAAGATTAGTTTAAAATAAACCAGACCTAACCCAAACCAATCTGTATATTACAAGATCCAAACAAATTATATCTAATTAATAATTTCATTGAAAATTACACAATTTATAGGGTTTGAAAGGTTTTACCCTTACTTTCCTGTGTGTTATAACAATTGACTAATAATAGTCAACTAAAAATCCCAATTAACACATGAGGTGTGGCATATGGCCACAAAATTACCATTGATTTTAGCTCATGTACATTATTCATGAACATTATTCTTAGGCTTTCATTTATCACACATAGGAAATGGTTGTTGAAACATTTCAGACCTTGATCCATGTCAAATGATAATTATTTGTATTTTGTTCATAATTATTTCTGAACTTTACATATTTTGATATTTTCCAGTTTTAAAGACACTGTATGACAACAAAGTGACCAAACGAAGGATAACTTGGTTCTATGTATGTGAACTCTTAATTGTACAAAATAATGTAAATTGATTAATAAAATAAAAATATAATTTTAAATACTTGGTTCATCATTATGTTAGCTGGAAGAAGTGTGCTGCTTCATGGCAGAATTATGCTTTTTAATATACATGAACTCACTTCTAAAATGATAGTAAACAGGTACTTCGAATGGTGGTGATAGACTTGGCCACACCACTTAATAAATGTGCACCACATACATGACATATAAGTAGCATGTATGTTGCTGTGTCATATTTTAGTCTGTAAGATCTGGATAGTCTGTAAGTCTGGATCTATCCAAATAGTCATAAAGTGAATTAGCTACTGAATCCAAATGACAACAGATTTCTTTCGAATCCTCATCCTATAATTCAATAATTGAAATGCGATTAACCTACTGTAGCCTAAAATGTTACCCATTATTATTGAAACTAGATCACTGTGAGTAGTTCAGCTACTATAAAGGCGAAGGTGTGCCCAAGGATTGGCAACACAAAGATTGACATTATTTAACGGACTTTCATCTCACTTGCTCTAAGTTTTTAAAAGGTCTGCATACGACACACCGAAAACTTAACGTTAAGATGTATTTGTTGTATATTTAAATGATATATCTTTATTTAAAAGCTCCGTTACCTCATGACAAATGCAAAATCCACAGCGTATTTGCAAGCAATGCCGGCAGAAGTAAAGGCTCGTAATCGGCTTCAGCTGGCCGCAAGAACATACGTATTTCACATAATCAGGCTGCGTTAAGTAAGCCATGGTTTTGAATGCAGTTTATTAGAATTTTGCTTAGCGAAAATACAAAACTTAACAAACAATCCGTACGCTACAATCGTGTAGTAGTGACACTGACAGATGACACACAAGCATAGCTGTCAAATTTTGACATTTTCAGCAAAATGACATCATCCAGTTTATTGGAGACAACCGAAAAACTGTTCAGATTATTTATTTAACAGCCGTATGAGGGAGGCCTGTGTCCAACAGTGGACGTCCTACGGCTGATGATAATGATGATGAATAATAAAAAGTAGAAAATGTATACTATACATAGAAATAGAACAACATTTAAAAACATATAATTTGTTGCCATGTATAAACAAAGAGAAAAAAGGGCGCATTGCTTGTACTTTGAGAATACGAGGACCTGGCTGACTACCTAACTCCTATGAGCTATGAAGTCTACGAACAACAATGCACCACAGTCTCATTCACTTCTAAAATCACGACTCACAAACCAACAAACTTATCATTCATCAGAGCCCAACCGCAATTACAAGAAACGAATTACAAACGCGTACTTAATTTCCCTCACATGATTAACAGCCGAATTCGACACACGCAACGCCGCGGTGTGCATACTAACTCTTTTAAGGCATGCCAACAGGAACATACAGCTTTCTAATGCCGTAATGTATTGCGAAACAGATCGGGGGATCATTATGTCACCGTATTAATTACTGCTCAATGTTAGGAATCAGTTTTTCGTTTAATTTAGATTCTGGAATGCGCGATAGGACACTTACTAAGCGTTTTTACCTGTCTACTCGAAGGAGCTAGTGTTATGTTTTTTGAGCGTAGCCTAGGTATGGATGCTGGCGGATACATGTGTGCAACAGCTACCTACGGATTTATGTTCCTTTTTTATGAGTGTAGGCCACTTTATATCCGCCGCCCTATGTAACTTTCTAAAATAATATTTTTTTGAAATCTGCCACCCCTAGGCCGCTGCCGCCCCTAGGCCGCGGCCTATACGGCCTATTTATAAATCCAGGACTGGTGTGCAAGTATTGTTTATTTCTTTGGTCGTCTATCTACCCTCAAAGGCTGGACGGACGATTTTCAACATAAATGTACTTGGGTATTTCTATGAACCGTTGTACCCTGAGTTTATCATGGTTTATCTCTCCGATTTCAACAAAATTTGGGGGGTAGACTCAGTCCATGATACCGAGCTGTAATAACCTAACCAACAAAAAGTTATGATTGTTTTTTTGGAGTCTTTTTGTATTTTTTATTTCAACTCCAAACTTATTACTTTTACGGGTATCCCGTGAAAACCGTATCGAAAATACAAACTGAGACATGGATGCACAGAAAAACCAGAAAAAGGGACCAGCGCGGGAATCGAACCCAGGTCCTCAGCAAAAGTTGGATAACCTTACTCACTTCAAAGTTCAATATCTCATTAACGGGTAAACCGATTATGATAAAACATGTCTAAGAACCATCGATAGAAAACCTGCTTCCAATAAAAAAAAACACCTTCAAATCGGTCCACCCGTTTAACCTAGGTTAGGTTAGTTTTTGTCCTCTCCCAGAGGAACAAATTTGTGCCCAAATTCCTTTGATCCTGTTATCCTGGGAGATGACAGATTAAGAGCTACGATGCCACAGAAAGACACACTGACACACAGACATACAGACATACAGACACCGTAGACACACATAGCGGTCAAACTTATAACACCCCTCTTTTTGCGTCGGGGGTTTAAAAAGCGGTCTCCAGATGTGTCCCCAAAATATTAATGGATGTGTCCGTTTTGTTACGAAAATTATTAAGAAAAAATCGTACAAATGAAAAAAAATATAAATATTTTTGTAACTTTGGCCGTGTCGATATCTTGCACTTGACTTTACTAAGTGTATGGGTGCGGTCAGGGCGTTTAATTCATTGGCCAACATGGAACCATTTCACAGTAAACGTCATAGTGACATCGCATTTATTAACTAGGAAAGTCGGCTGTCATCGTTCATCCACCATTACCTCTCATATTTCGTTTTCTAGATTTTTTTTACCGTACAACGGCAAAAACTACTAGACACTGGCAAAATTGTCCTCCGATGGACAGAGCCATATTTTTTTAAAGAAACAACAACAACTAGGAAAGTCGTAATGGCTTTTCCTTTGAAAAGGTTCCATGGTTGCCCATGAATTAAATTCCTTGACTGTACATACAATGTTTGATAATAAATTTAATGATTGCCATATAGATAACACTTGACAGATGGGCGTGCCTTCAGTCAACTTTTAACTTTGACGTCATACAAATTGACGTCATGCAAGGTCCGCCCGGATTACCACCATCTTGCTCGCTAATCCTGCCGTGAAGCAGCAGTGCTTGCACTGTTGTGTTTCAGCGTGGAGAGTAAGACAGCCGGTGAAATTACTGGCACTTGAGGTATCCCATCTTAGACCTCTAGGTTGGCAACGCATCTGTAATACCCCTGGTGTTGCAGATGTTTATGGGCAGTGGTGATCTCTTACCATCAGGAGACCCACTTGTTCGTTTGCCATCCAGTCGAATAAAAAACAAAAAGGAATTTATGCTCGTCGCGATGCACATGCTGAAGTGGGGCTGATAGAAGCAGTAGGAGAGAGTTCACCAATTAAAGGCCTTGCACCGGGAAAAGCGATATTTTGTAAGAGATGACGAGCAGTTGACGTCTGACGTTAGGAAAGCTTGTTGGGTTGATAACTTATATTAAAAGTTAGTCTAAAATTTACAAGAAATGTATATAAAAAACATGAGTCCAAAACGGCACGAAAGCAAGTGCAAAAAAAATTTAAAAAAAATCAAAAAACCCGACTTCCTTAAAAAACACTAAAAAGAAGTAAACAAGTCTAGTGGGCTAGAACTTTGTTAAGTAGCTAACTTAAAGTTCAACAGTCGGGACCCATTATTGGGTAAGAATTTTTGAGCGTCACGATTTAAATGGGTCCCGACCGACTGTTGAAAAACCTCCAAAAATTGCGTTACGTATTAATTGAACGCCCCTATTGTATGTTTAAAATGGGCTAATTATTAGCTTTCATTTGTGATATCCCACTCGATAGGTTTGAATAAAAATCATTTTTTGAAAACTTACAAATTGGCGCCAAAAGTCCGCCATTTTGATTTTTCAACAATTTCATGTACCTACCCAGTGTCAGTGTCATCAAGACGAATCCAATGACGTATCATTTATCAAAATCAGTTCAGCCGTTGAGTAGTTACGAGAGGACATTAGGAATAGACATACATACATACACATACATACATACGCGTCAAACACATAAATGTCCTTCTTCGCAGTCGGGTAAAAAGCGAAAAATATCTAAAACTGTGGATCTGATAACAAACTATTTTATACGCTACCACAGAAATAAACCAAACAAAATATGTTTCTGTGTGGCGCTTCTTCCTGATAGGCTGGTTTTTAATATTTACCCGACTGCGAAGGAGGTTTATGTTTTTCGAGCGTATGTATGTATGTACGTAAGTATGTATGTATGTACGTATGTATGTATGTATGTGGGTATGTATGTCCATTTCTTTGGTCCTCGCTGCAGCCTAAACGGCTGGACAGATTTTAACATATGAGATATCATTGGATTTGTCATAACTGTCGAAGTGTCGAGGCTATATAATATTTCAATATGGCGTCTATGAAAAAATATATTTTGTATTGTAACAATATGGGTATCAAATGAAAGCTAATAATTAGCCTAAATATATACGGGTTATTATACTTTTAATCTACCGTTTTCAACATAAATAACAAAAAAGTGTAAAATAAAACATTAAATTAAAAAAAAAAAAAAAACCCGGCTGCTAAAACTAAAAGGAAGAAAATAAGCCTAGTGGTCAGAACTCTGTTAAGTAGCTAATTTAAAGTTCAACAGTCGGGACCCATTTCAATCGTGACGCTCAAAAATCACTTAGTAATGGGTCCGACTGTTGAACTTTAAATTAGCTACTTAACAGAGTTCTAGACCACTAGGCTTATTTTCTTCCTTTTAGTTTTTTATAAACACAGATTGTTTATAAAGTACGAAATCCTTATGACGCGAATCTGACTGCGCGCAGTGCAACGATTAAATATTGATTTAAGTAAGTACATAATTATTCAAGGTTTCTGTAATTTTTATCATACTTAACAGTTGAGGAACACTTTGACGCGCTTGACTGTACAACAGCAGCGTCGTAGGTACGTAAATTCTTTTTAAACTGGTTTTTAAGTAATTGCATGTAGACATGATAGTAGGTACATTTTATTGCTCATATTTCCGGTCTTAATGCAACAATATGTGCTTAACTGTTACACGCAAAGTGAACATAACCGAGTACCTATGCTTAAAATGTTGGAGTTAGACAAATATTAGTTTATTTAGCATCAACATCTATCTATCTGTGCCGTAAAGTACATAGATGTCGATGTTATATAAACAACATTCCAATAAACTAAAATAAAACGTATTAATACCTATTAGTTTTATAATAGAAATTTAACAGAGTTGTCAGTGATGTGCTTGCCCTTAGAGCAGAGCTGTATATACGATGGTGTGATTGAAAAAAAAACCGCGGAAAAAGCAAGTCGTAAGTAAAATAAATAGTAGATTGTACCACAAGAGCATAAAACGAGCCATTTTACCCAAGACGTCCATATAGCCACCCGAGCCGGCACGGCGAGGGTGGATAGACACGTCGAGGGGAAAATGGGTTTAATTCTCGAGTTTAACCCCATTTCCCCTCGACGTGTCTATCCAGCTATATGAACGTCAAGCGTAAAATGGCTCGTTAGGGTTCCGGAGCCAAAATGGCAAAAACGGAACCCTTATAGTTTCGCCATGTCTGTCTGTCTGTCTGTCCGTCCGTCCGCGGCTTTGCTCAGGGACTATCAATGCTATAAAGCTGTAATTTTGCACGGATATATATGTAAACTATGCCGACAAAATGGTACATTAAAAAATAAAAAATAAAAATAATGGTACCTCCCATAGACGTAAAGTGGGGGTGTTTTTTTTCTCTCATCGAACCCTATAGTGTGGGGGTACCATTTGGGGTTTGCTAAGACGATTTTTCGATTCAATGATTTGTTTGCGAAATATTCATCTTTAAAGTTAAAACCGAGCGTCCCCCCCTCTAAAATCTAAACCGGTGGCTGGAAAAATTTGAAAAAATTCAGGATGGTAGTAAGTATATCAAACTTTCAAGGAAAACTATAACGGCTAAGTTTGCTTGAGAATTATTAGTAGTTTATGAGTAAATAGCAACCTAAGGTATAAAATATACCTAAACTTGGAAGATTCCGTATAAAACACGAAATCCTCAGAAAAATAGTACTTAATTTTTTCGTAATGGCTACGGAACCCTATTTTGGGCGTGTCCGACACGCTCTTGGCCGGTTTTTTTATGCTCTTGTTGTACAGTCTACTATTTTGGTTCCATAGTTCGAAGTGTTCGAACAAGGAACCTTTATAGTTTCGCTTTAGCATAGAAATGTTAATCACGCGCTCGTAGGCTTCTTAAAAATATGCATGTTTACTAAAATATTCTGAAATAAAATAATAAAAAAAAATATTCCTCTTGTTCTGAGAGGAGGCCTGTGCCCAGCAGTGGGACGTATATAGGCTGGGATGATGATGATGATGATGACTAAAACATTTTTTTGATTTCGGGACCCTTTCGTATGTTTCGTAGTTTACAAACTATCTATTCATGTAGTTTTTATATAGTTAATAGTGTCTAGTATATTATAGCGGTCAGGGGGTCACCGATGCTGCTGAGCCAGTGTCCGATTCACAACTGCATGACACATACTATCTTACTTAGCTATCTATACTATCATCTACATAAATAAAAATGAATCGTAAAATGTGTTGCTAAGCGCAAAACTCGGGAACGACTGGTCCGATTTCGCTAATTCTTTTTTTGTTGTGTTCGTTACTATCAGGAGAAGGTTTTTATGAAAGAAAAATTACAACGGGGGCGAAGCCGCGGGCAACAGCTAGTACTTAATATAATAATATTGTTGCGTCTTGTGTAGTGTTGTCTATTGGTGTGGTGTGAATAAATGTATTTCTTTCTTTCTTTTTCCTTCGCGAAATATTATTGTTAGTGGTCAAGTTTTACCACCTAAATTGTAGATTTGAAATAAGGAACAACTTGATGAGTATACTTTTCAGGTTAACAAGTTACTTTCAGGTTACTTTTTAGGTATATATATAGCCTATCAAAGCTTAATTCTAAGCAAATAAGTAAATATTATCTTGGAACTTTGATACGCGCTTGACTACTTTTTTATCATTTTATAGAGTTGCCCATCAACTTTTCAAAGACCCAGCAGGGCTACACTACGAAACCCGAAACTCGATGTTCGTATCGTACCGTCCCTCTCGCTCTCGTATTAAATAGTATAGGTGTTAGAGGGACCGCACGGCACGAACTTCGAGTTTCGTAGTAGCCCTGCTGTCAACACTGCACAGATAATACAAACGTGATGAGATGCAACCACTTACATCACGGCTGTTTGTATAGCCTTGGTATAGCCCTATGACCCCATACCATAGATAACTTGAGCCTCAATTAATACGATAAACACATTTGTTAGGAAATTTAATGTTGTAGTTATGCAATAAGCCCTTGACGCATTCATTTGGTGTAAAGTTTTACGTGCCTTTTACTTTACTAGTTAGTATCGAGTAGCGTTAGACTGAAACCAGATTCACAGCCGAAACCGAATGTCACAAACGAAATAAATAACAGTGAGTTAACAAATTGATAAATAGAAAAAGTTAGACATTAGACAGTCTTATGCTTAATCTTAGCTTAGCCTAGTATCTATTCTGTGGCCATACTGAGTACTGCCTACTCCACTAATACACGTGCTAAGTCTGTGCGACACATGTTTCATGCCCATATTCGTCTAGGTATATATTATGAACATTTTGTTAACTCATGTATAGAGTTTGAAACGCGCTTAGAATATACGTATTATGTGGTTAGTTTTTTTTTCACATAAAACTGACCGTGATTGACCCCTATCTCGCCTGATGAGGCCAAAGGTGTATCTCTCTGGTTCAGTAACAGCCTATTCACTCTAGCCTTGAAGAGCCCTAGATTGTATTTATCCGGAAATACAGACGACGGGAGCGAATTCCATTTCCATTTGTGTTTGTATGTAGGTACATGTCGATTATAAAAATATAAAGTTACACAAAAATAATAAAACACTAAATTGTTATGAGCACAAAATTAGTTAATGTTATATTCATCATCATCATCATCATCATCATCATCATCATCACCCGAATGACGCGCGAGCGTAACAATTACAAAACCGGCCAACGCACACAGTCGGGCCACGCGCAGTGTAAGGTGCTACGCGAAAAATATTCAATATAAGATTTTGGTCGACTATACTCATTAACTTCTAAAGCCCATATTATTATGGCTGTGATAGTTTTTCTTTTTTTATTATATTAAAAATATTATGGTTTCAGATTTTTGAGGATAACGTTTATAGCCTATGGAAGGGGACTTTTGTATACCTGTAGGTACTCTAACAAAAATTAACCAATATTTTTGAATCGCGACTTAAATTCGGGTACAGTACAACAAAGATTAATAATTATAATGCACTTTATTTCATTAGTGCTTTAAGCTAATGAAAAATACAAACCTTATACAAACAAAAAAAATTGTTACAAACAAAAGATACACACAGCGACATTCACGGTGAACTGTAATAAGTGCAAGTTTGGCAAGGTAGCCGCGTTAGTTCCGTTTCTTTGTCACGTTTATAAGCATCCTGTCGCGTTTTATGAAGGTTTTAATTGTGACTGTAGCTTAGCGCGAGCTTAGGAATGGATTTACATACAGCCAAGCGTAAGCGGTCTCCTCCGGGGGTAAAATTGCTAGAGGTCGGGGCGCGTGTTATTGTGCAACATGGCCGGCTCGGGCGCGAGCACGCGTGCGCGAGCATTTTCCCGCCAAACGCCGAGCGCGCCCGGACGCGACCAAAACCAAACAAACTACTTTTTTAATTATTTAGGATAATAAAACTAAATACGTAAAATGGTTTGGTGAAAAATATTTTTTAGTTGAGTGTTGGAAGTGTTGTGTCGTGATGAAGCGATGTTGTTCGGAATACTACTTCTGGTGGTAGAGGCGAGTGCGGCCTTTAATATCAGCTCCTTATTACTTGGCGATGGGGTAAGTGAAAAAAAACTTTAATATGAAAATATAAATACTTACCCTTTTAGGCTAGCTTGTACTGAACAGTTTTTTGACTGTTAACGAACCCAGGGTTAAGAAGTTTCAAAATGTATGGATCTGTCAACTCTAACCCAGGTTTAACTATTTAAATTTGTAACTCTGGACCTAGCAAGTGGCTCTTAAAATATTGTAACAATTCAAATCATAAGAAATATCAATTTGATTTCAATCTGCGTCAACTATTTGTATTGTATGTACTTGAATACAATTTAAGAAATAATACCAAATGCAAGTGCATTTTTTTCTTTAGCTCTACTTATAACACTTAATGGGAATTCCATCAATGAATTGTCGCCTCTACATCCCAAGTGTAATAATAACTACATAATGAGTAAACATCACTTAATGTTTAGACAATATCTACTCTCTTTTTAGTGAAAATTTAATGTCTCTACTCTTTGTAAGTATTTGGGATTTTACATTCGTATTCAGCGTTTTTGCAAGATCCATCTATCTAAACACTAAAATTCATTGAAATCCGTCCAGCCGTTTTAGCGCGACAGGGTAACAAACACTCGCTCACAAACTTTGACATTTTTAATAGGAGTATTGAAGTGTTGTCAAACTTGATACACTCGTTGCTATGTTACGGGTTTTACCTAAGTTACATACAACTAGACCAAGTTCTTTACATGGTAGGTTGTACTTGATGTAGGTACTGTGACTATGACATCACCTTTAGTAGGTACTATGTACTCATAATCCACAGTTTACTGCAGTCCTAGTAACAAACTCACAGTTTTAAATTATACACGGTTACCATTAGACAGAGCTCAGTCTCCAGTCTCCATTATTAACACCCATGTTCATTTTTTCAATGTACCCGAGGTCATGCATGATCAGCGCTGGCGCTAAGGCTAAGGGTAAGAGTAAGAGGAGCGCGCTCGAGGTGCCAGATGGAAAAATGCACCGTTTTCTAGTTATAAAATTATTTAGCATGAAATTTTGATGGCGCCTTTTGAGAAGCACTGAAGCGGCGTGGACAATCTCACTCTATCTTGATCAGTAGAGCCGGCGATGATCATGACATTATGTCGAAATATCGGGATTGGTTTTTGGAGTCTTTTTGTATTTTTGATTTCAACTCCAAATTTCGTTACTTTTACGGTCATCCCGTAAAATCCACATCGAAAATACAAACGGAATGCTGAGGACCTGGGTTCAATTCCCAGCGCTCTTCTCTTTTTCTGGTTTTTTGTGCATCTATGTTTCAGTCTGTATTTTCGATATGAAATATCGGGAGTTTCTTAGACGTCATTAGCCAGGACAAAAAATAAATAAATCTGGTCTATAATTGTAACAGCGCGAAGTGATTGATTAAAAATACCCTATCAAGGTGAAATAAAAATAGCACTAGATCGTAGCACTAGATGGTCAGTAAGGAGAAGTCAGTTTTACGTAGAGTCTTGTTTGCGATTGGCTGATTTTGTTATTTAACCACAATTTTTGTTATTCAATCACAAACGTTACACAGATGTCAAAGCTGTCAAATAAATCTAACGATTTTGGCGCCAACTATTCTGTCACAGAAACCCTTATTTATTACTATGAATTCAATAAATGCTACCGTATGTACAATGGCCAACCAATAGTGTCTTTTTCTACCGCGATATTGGCGGAATCACCGAAGTTTCGATGGAGCTATATAGAATTGCATGTGGTTAAATGGCTTAAAAGTTTTCTTTGAAGAGTGAATTCAGTGAAAACTGATCAAAATTACTTTCATGGTTTTTGACTTTTACATTGCATTGGAGTATGTTCCAAAACTACGAACTAACTAGCTACTCAGTCCAGGGAAGGCAGGAAAAGTGCAGTTGGAAACTATTGGGAAATCACCGTAGTTATACTACCTATTACCTTTTCACAATAAATGCTACATTAACATTCCTTGAATTGTTGATGAGTTGAATGATGGCTTAAAGCAGACAAGGTTGTAACCCGCCAAGCTTACTACGGCTTATTTATAGTATATCGTAAAGCTGTGCCATTTAATAACAAGCTTGTGTGATAAAACGTAATCGCAACTGGTGTAGTTAGTACTAGGCCACTGGAACCCGATCGGTGACCTAAATAGCACAGATGAGGAAGTGTGGTCAGCTTGAGGTGGTTTTTGTAGCATAGTTATACATGAGGCTCGATGGCATATGCCATTTCTAACAAGACCGCAATCGTAGAGTTGACTGGGAATTAGGTGGGACCGCAAGTAATTCGCATTAACTTTGACTGTAGATAAGGTGTTTATCTGTTTTTACTGCTGATGGTGGCGTGTTAGAACGACCAGTGGTCGCACACACCAATATTGGAGTATGCAAGCGATTAATGTTTTCGGATAGGCTGGTTAGAGGTGATATGTGGCAAAACCCTAAAAAAATCTGTAATTTTTCAGCATTTCACTTTTATCTCTTAAATTAAAGCACATTTTGTGTACCGTGTTGCAAAGCAATTCACAAAACACAAATTTCTTAAAAGCTCACAGATAACTAGATTTCCAGGCCCAATATTAACGAAGATTGAGCCGATCAGTTGCACAAAGTTTTAAATTTATTATTTATTTATTTATCAATAAAAAATACAGCATTACAGTTAGAAAACCAATGCATTGTAAAATTCAAATTATACACAAAAAATACAAAAATACATAAAAACTCAAGAAAGACATACAAAAAAAAGCAATTAGGGATTTTTGAACGATTTATGCATTTTAAGGAACCTTTATCTCACAACAAAAGCCTTGACCTCACAGATATAATTTGCTGTCACCGGAGAGGAGGAGATAGTTTTTATTTATTATTCTAACTGTCACACCCACGAATTCACTTGGGATGAACTCATTTATCGCTATCCCGTAGGAAATACGCAAATTTACGGGAAATGGTGCCAAATGTCATCTAAATCCGTTGAGCTGTTTTTGCGTATCGAACCCGTGTATGCGTTGCAGTCAGGATCACCAACCACTAAGCTATCCGGTCGTCAATAATGGTCATAAGTTTTGACCGTAATTGCGGATAAATACACTGTCACCATGCCGACATAGTTTCGTAATTCTATACAACACACATGATGCATAATATATCCGCGTCTAATTGTGGAGCTATAGCTATATTACTCCATACACTGTAGATGCATTACGGACGCACGACCCATCGATGAAAAAGTTGGTGCAATTATGACATTTCGTGTCATGTCATCAATGTACAGGGATAGAGAAAAGTGCAATGATTCACTTCTATTTGGCACTGGAACTTTGAACTGTAGCCTTCTACCTCCTACTTGAAGACGAATTCGTCTGTGCAACACATACCTATTGTATTTTATACAGAAACGCGTCCTCTTCCATTACTCAAAATGTCACTTTATTTATAACTTTTACGAAGACCACATCAGATGATAATGCCGTTCTAGTTCTACATTATTACGAGTTCATTCTCAAAGCTAGGGTACCTAAAACACAACCTTTCCAAACAAAAGAATAGTTAGAATCGCCAGTTTGCGCGTTATTCTTAAATTGACTCTCCCAGGGACGTCGCGGCGCTACCTACTCACTTCTTGTCTGTCCCTAACTGATTGCTCCTCTCATCCACTCAAAGGTTGACTTGTTGGGATAAGTTCGCCTTTGCATCTGCATCTCAACGTTTGTCGATTGTATTTATTTTTCTTTTTTGTACAATAAACTATATAAGGATACTTTTGCCGTTGATTGTACCCGACGTAGTGTCATTTCACACGTCGTTATGGAGGTGTCACAGTCATCATTTGTTTTTGGCGCGACATTTCACACTTTTGTCAACAAAAGACTTGTCAAAGTTGACCACCATTGTCGAAATTAAAGTGTTCAAGTAAATATTACAGGTTTGGAAAAATATTTACTGACCATCGTGTAATATTTGACGATGTAAAAGAAAAGCTTTTCATTCATGTTAATAAAATTGTAAACAGTTTATGTCGAATTTGCTAATTACCTTAATTTGACCATCATTTAGATAATTTCTATATATTTTTTTCTGTATTTTTCTTCTATTTTTTCTGTTTATTTTTACTGTTCGCAAAATGGCTCTAAATGTCGCTATGAAAAACAGTCAAAAAAGTCAAAAAGTCCTGTCACAAAAAATTCAATTCACCAAAAAACCGGTCTCTGTTGACTCCACTAAGACCGAAAGTAAGTCGTTAAATTGGCGTAAGAGCAAACAATACTTAAGCGTGCTTCATTAGAAAGATGGATGAAGGTTGCAAAAAATGGCGCATTCGAACTGGGTTAGGTAAAGATTGGAAAGGCCTCTATAGCGATGACAAAACCAAGTCATCAGGTCAAGTCTGTCTTGATCTATATGTGTACATAAGTGCATTGGGCACTAACAGTACTGTACCCACGGAATTTATTAGTGAGTGTACTAATTATTTTTTTAGGGTTCTGTACCTGTAAGGTTACAAATGGAACGCTGTTACTGACACTACGCTGTCCGTCTGTCTATCAAAGAATTTTCTTGATACTTTCTTCTATTATCTCATTCGATCAATCGTTTGTCACATCACTCATTCCTACATGTATATTTCTGTCGCCGCTCGCTACAACAAAATTAGAACAAAATACTCGTCAGCCATTTGTTCATCAGCGGTTGCATGTACTTTAAAAGGTATAATCGAATATATTTGCAGGTGGTAGGACCTTGTGCAAGGTCCGCCCGGATTGCTACCACCATCTTGCTCGCTAATCCTGCCGTGAAGCAGCAGTGCTTGCACTGTTGTGTTTCGGCGTGGAGAGTAAGACAGCCGGTGAAATTACTGGCACTTGAGGTATCCCATCTTAGGCCTCTAGGTTGGCAACGCATCTGCAATACACCTGGTGTTGCAGGTGTTTATGGGCGGTGGTGATCTCTTACCATCAGGAGACCCATTTGCTCGTTTGCCATCCAGCCAAATAAAAAAAAATATATAAGAAATTGGTTTAGCACCCTAAAGTTAATGTCATTTGTAGCGCTTAAAATGTCAGAGACTATTTTAAATCACAAGTCAATATGACAAGCAGCCTTATTGTTTTATTTCTGAAGTAGGACTGTCATTAAAATTAGTAAAGCACTTTCTTGGTCGACCATTCTTCCTTAGTCAGTTTCATTACGATCTATACATATATTTTCTTGCCATTGACTGTAAAGAACCCTCGGTACGCGAGTCCGACTTGCACTTGGTCGCTTTATTTTAATATCCCAGTTGTAGGTCCATACTTTGTAGATCTTCTGCATATTAGCCAACAACGCTAACTCTTTAAGAAATTACAAAGTAATTGCCATAACTATGTGAAGTTTACAATCATTTGGTAACCAACCAATGATTTGTAACACTTCTCTAAGTACTTTGTTGAGAAATACCAAATGCATAATTTATGACGGACTGATGAATCTCAACCGACAGCTTCAAAGGACTGTAGACTTAGTAGGTAGGTACCCATATGATTTTAATTTCAACTCGACACCTTTAATGTTTCCGACGAGATAAAGGGCCTTGATAGACAGACGGACGGATGGACGGACGGAGAACAAAATGATCTTATAAGAGTCCCGTTTTTTTCCTTTTGAGGTACAGAACCCCAAAAAGTGACAGCACCCTGCGGCCTATTTACACAATATAAGTTTTCAATTTGATTTTGATTTAACACATTAAAATAACGTTAACACGTATATGTGTGTTAATAAGTAACTTAACTATGTAAGTTGTAGATTAACGAAACACTAATGCAAGCTATAATGCATAGTGGCCTTTTCGTGTTGCTTCATTTAGAAATTTTCGGTGTAGTCTATTTTGCGGCGAAAATAATGATAGGTTTAGACGTGGTTAATTGAGCCTTACTTGAACATGACTTTTTAATTGATTTGTTGTTGATTCGTGTCTTATTGTTTGTAATATACTATAATAATCGTTTGCATGTCACAATACAATAATGCCAAAAGACGTGTCTGTCAACTTAAAAGTTCGACTTTAGCGACATATTCATTTGGTAGGAACTTTGTTTAAAAATTGATAAACCACTTATTTGGCTGATGGTACAGCGAAGGCCATAAAATGTTTAAGTATTTTGTCCTTTCGTTTGTTTTGTCCTTTTTGTTAGGATACCGTAAACTCAGGTTTCTATAGTCTTAGCGTTCATCAATAGTTCAAACGGACTTTTTAATATTTTGAACAATTACGGAACTGCTAACGTCATCTAGGAGGTTCACCGCAGCCTAATCCAATAGAAAATCCACGATGAACCTCCTAAACGTCAGCAGTTCTGTAATTGCTCGAAATGTTAAAAAGTCCGTTTTGGACTATTGATGAACGCTTGGGACTATAGAAACCTGAGTTTACGGTAATTAAATGTTAGCTATACGCTGGAAACCCTAAAATATCTGAAACGTATTCAATGACAGTTATTTCTTATAAATAGGCGTGAAAAAGTAAAATGTACCTACCTAACATTATACTAAACTAACTTAACCTTCTTTCATACTTCGTAATAATTACGTATAGGTACCGGTTTTCCCATAAACGAAAGAAAAACTCGTATCTAAAGCATCTTACCAAATCCGTTCGGAATATGGCTTTTTGCTCTCGGTTCTCACAACATAATGAGGTATCCCAGAAAATGACAAAATCATCTCGAATCTATTGCATGTATCGGAAGAGATCAGTTGATGGAAACTCTAATTAAGCGTGTTAGAAGTCATATTTGATTGGCTGAAAATCCAGGTTAATGTGAATTACCAAATAATTTCCCATGCTAATGTAAGAGTGTGGTTTACTGTTCGTGTGAAATTATTGGGTGCTCAATTCATACTCAATATAGTTCATTTAAATGGTGGCTCATTTTAAGTGAGCTCAGATTCATTGGTGAGAAGTGTTGCTCTTTTGTTTTTATAATTTTATCACGCTATTAAGGCGGAAAAAGGGCATTGTGTTGGGCTCAGAAAAGGTAATTGTCCCAATCGCAGACACCCCCCCCCCCATTTCAGCCGTTTTTTTGAAAAAATAAGAAAATCATTCATTCAATCAATAGTTTTTAAAAATGACGTCAGTCTTTGCTAACATGTGCTTCAGAGTGAAAGTGCGCTACTTTTCTTACGTGTTTGATTAAGGACTTCGTGCAGTTTTTGTGGATCTATTTACTGGAATACTGTTTCAGTCGGTAAGTTTTAACTAAAATCAGTTGCTATAGTGTACTAACTATTTATTGTTTGTGTTTTAATGGACAAATCTCCTTTTATTTACTATAAAATAATTTTAAATACTATATAGGCGTGTCAAGCACTGGTACATTTTTTTTTTCAATTCCCAGTGGTTGATACCTACGTCAAGCACTCCTTCAATCGATTTTTTCATGAATTATAATTTAAACCTTATCGTAAGGTCGAAGATCAGAAGTTAAGCCTTTATCTCCAATCAAGACATTTCTAACGGTCGTTTGAGTAGTCTTTGACATGGGTGTCAAAGACTCTTTTACTATGTGGACCTAGTGTATGACAGGTATGAGTTTAGGTGTCAAATACTAGGCCGTAACTGGTGTCAACGATTGGTTACAGATATATAAAAATAAATAATTAACTAAATTTGTATTATTATTATTATCATTTTATTAATAAAATAAAACGAAAAATTTATCTCATTATGATATTTTTTTGTTATCCTTTAAGTGGATAATAGGAGTATTATGTTACATATAAACGATTATAAATTATAATATGCCTGTCAAATATTGGAAACACTAATTCAATTTTTCATAGTCAACAACTACGACATTTGAAAAATTGCCTGTCAAAGGTTGGTACAATTTTAGAGGTTTAGGAAACATCATATATTATAAAAGTGATAAGATATAGCTTAATTTTAAAGTTTCTGTATGATCAACGACAAACCGCTCAACGTTTTGATATATCTGTGTAATTGATAATACTAATAATTTCGAAGTTATTCAAATGTGTGATTTTTCATCTAAAAGTGTCAACCACTGGGACATTTACCTTAAGTACTTATAATCTTACGAAGACGAGTGAGCATAACTAGAAATAAGGTTTCTTATTGTTCTTACCACGTAAAAAATAAAATGATGGTAGATATGTACGTATAAAACCATGAGCCTTTCTGTGTTAATTTATAAGATTACATAACCTACGAAGCAATTTAATTGACTTTGTGTAATTCCCAATTCGCTAGCTCTCTGATTCTGTGCGGAGCCCTTCACACATGTGAGTAAGACATGGAGCTGTTTTGCGTAATAAATTATGTAGAGGCAAGAATAAGAGAGAGAAACATTTTATGTGAAGCATTTGTTCTCGTAGAACATACTTACGATATTCTCTAGATTTAGGTAAATATTGATTTAACCAAAGTTGTTTGTTAACTAAGAAAATACAAAATATCCATAGGACTAAAACTACTATTAAATTAAAATACTTACTTACTTCGCCGGCTCAGCGACCCAAAGTGGATCTTGGCCTCCGACACAAGACTCCGCCAATTGTTCCTATCCTGTACAACAAGGCGCCAGTCTGCCACCTGCATGTCGCACAGGCCTTCCGATTGGCCGTCTTCCAGTCGGTTATCCTAGGTATGCTCTCTTGGCCGCACGATCCTCTCCCATTCTCTCCACGTGGCCGAGCCAACGAAGCCGCGCAGACTTGCTCTCGCCTATAATGTTGGGCTCGCCCACCAGGTCTTCCACATCCACATTTCTCCTGACACGCCAGGCTCCATCCCCTTGTCTTGTAGGTCCCAGAATCTTAAATTAAAATAACTAAAACTAAAACTTTAATTAAAAAAGAGAGGTGGGCCTCTTGGCATGGTGCCCATCACGCAGGCAGCATTCCCGCGTTGAACTGCGATTGAGATTCTTTGCGCGAGAAAGCTGCCGGCGCGAGGGTTGCCGCTTGCCTCTTAACCTATTGCTGAATAAATGGATAAACTGACTCCGCTCCTTAGCAACTTTGTAAACAAAGTTATTGTCTTCGTTTATTTTAGCATTAGAAAAAGGAAAACCATCTTGACGAGTCTTCCATTGAAAAACCCTTTAAAAATAGAATTACTTAACCTAGTGTACGAGTATTATTATAACGAAGTATATTTCCATAGGTACCTATGTATTTTATATCTTTTAGAAATTTGATTTCCTTTTTCATGCTTGTATATACGCCTAATTACTTTCTGCCATAGGTATCTCTTATGGCACATTGTTGGTCTTTCCAAAAGCGCTGATACATAAAGTAGTAAAAAAGTGACATGTAAAAGAGCCCTTAGCGGCCTAGGTAGGTAAATACAAAATAAAAAAATATTTACAAAGAGAAAATTCTATTCCAGTTACCGATACAAATTCAATACGTATGACTTTAAAAGCTATGTGGAAGTATCATAGTAAGTACCACACTAAATTACGTATTACGAGTAAGTACTAGTACTAATTGTCATGCACATCGCACATTGACAGCTGAGACGCTGAGAGGGACCGCGAATTCACGACCAATTAATTACGCTTCATACGTAATTGTGATTGGGTAAGAGGCTGATAGGATAGTCGACAACTAGCCTCCAACTGCGGCTTTCCTTGCGTTAACTAATTAGGTCTGCTGTCCAGCAGTTGAAAAGAAATGTTTGAATTTCACTAAATTCACGCGGGAATTTTGTCGTGATTTTCAGCTGAGTTTGAGATTTTGGGGCTGCCAGTTTTAATTTAAAGATGTTTATACAAAATTTCCATGAATGGCAAAAACGGGACCCTTATAGTTTCGCCACGTCTGTCTGTCTGTCTGTCCGTCCGCGGCTTTGCTCAGATTTTCCACGAATATATAGGTATGTAAACTATGCCGACAAATTTTATTTTTATTTTATGAGAACCTGTTTTGAATTTTAATTGTTTCATTGCTTTTTAATTATTTTATTCAATTTTAACATTTTGTGACATTCAATTGTTTTCCAATTAAATCTTTTGTGTATTCTTAACAATTTCAGTATAAATTCTCGTAACTTTGACATGTACAAACTATGATGTAATTTTATACTGAATGAATAAAAAAAATGGTACAATAAAAAATTCAAAAACAATTTTTGTTAGTACCTCCCATACACGTAAAGTGGGGGTGATTTTTTTTCTCATCCAACCTTGTAGTGTGGGGTATCGTTGGGTAGGTGGGTAGGTTGCTAAAACGATTTTTCGATTCAGTGATTTGTTTGCAAAATATTCAACTTAAAAGTACAAATTTTCATTAAAATCGATTGTCCCCCCCCTCTAAAATCTAAACCGGTGGGAGGAAAATTTTGAAAAAATTCAGGATAATCGGTTTTTTTTAATGATTTTGTGCCAAGTTTCTTACGGTGCGTTCTTCTTGGCAATGATGGTATTTCCAATAGCGCTGGCAGTACAAGTACAGTTACATTGAAAAGAGCCCTTTGCGAAACTTTCAGAATAAACATTTGATTTTGATTTTACCCATTTTTAGACGTGAAACTCTATAGCTAGCTATCCCGATCCTCCTAAATCTAGCTTAGGTACCTAAACCTATACCACAGAGCTCTTTTGGCATTCAGCTGTTCTATTCGTTCGGCTTCCAGCTCTGCAGTTTTCAATTCTCACGGATGGTTAAGTTGACTTCTTGAATTGCATTTTCCTAGCCAACGGACACCAATGCTCCAATTAAGGTGAGCCATCACGCTCATTGACACGAAACCAAACAAGGCCAAGTGATTCACTGCCATGTCCTACAATACAATCCAAGCTATATTACCACGTATAACAAAGTAGAATAAAGGTGATAGCAACGACCCGTGAAACTTTACGTGCTGTGGGTAAGGATGTTAGCATTGCATCGTGGTAGCGCAATGTGCCGTGTGGCGAATATCAATTGTTGTTATGTCATTGGCAATTATAATAATTTTGATAAGCTTGGAGATTGATTGTTGAAGGGGTCACGTGGTATGCGGGTTATCGTGCTGGTTGATCATTTACAACAAATGGGGATAGTGTTACTTGTTATTTGCTAACTAGCCTTTGTCCAGCTGCGTACGTAAATCACTATAAAATTCCGGGGCATTTTCGAAATTTCCAGAAATTAAAACGGTCTTCATATATGTAGCTTGAAGAATACTCTTAGGACGTCTTGTAGGCTTTTTTAAATATTGATTTAAGGCTTAAAATGACAGTTCTTGTATGGATCTGACAGGACTTAGGACCACTTAAACCTAGATTAAAAAGCCTGCAAGTGGACGTTAGAAAACAATGTTTCAAGACTTAGTGCTTAAGATTTAGGCAGTATTTTTAGAATTTAGATTAATGTAATGCTGTTTCTTTTTATTCGGACAAAAAAACAGCCGGTAGGTATAGCAAATATCTGTCACATATTTATCAATGTGGTGAAAGAAGCCCTAAGTATTAAGCACGCATTATTTAGCCATTCATTACACTTGGTATGGATGGATGGAGAGTATTAACCTTTAGATAGATGTTTAATTTGACTGATTGACTTCCGAACTTAGTTTGAACTTTCGTTCAAGTTACAGCAATGTGTGATGATGATGATAGATTGATGAGAGCTGTCTACCTTTCAAAGAAGTTGATGCAACTACATACTTATTTTTACAAAAACAAACATCTGGGTACAACTAGGTATTCAACTTATATTAAAACTTGCAGTTATCTACGACCCCGCTTAGGTATTAGGTATTAGCGGGCTGTTTTCCGCAACTCGACGTCTAAGTGCGCCTATTTTGCGTGATTAGGCTGTAGGCACTAGATATTCATGCCAGCCTAGCTCTTGGAGGAAGCCTAGCAGACCCTTCACGTTGCCGGCGACTTCCTGCAGTGACGCCGGTGATCCGAGGTGTAGTGCCCTGTAGTTCGCCACACCAGAGCATTCCAAAAGGATGTGAGTGGCTGTCTCTTCTGCCTTCATGCATACGACCCCGCTTGCGAAGAATTCATTTTTCGCAATCCCACAGGAGTAACACAATTTTCCAGAATAAAAAATTCAAAATATATTATA